>NC_057808.1:416806683-417017338 GCF_018294505.1 Triticum aestivum | reverse complement strand
CTGGCTGGCCGTGCTTTGAGAATGTATCAACAACAATGAGTTCGTCTAAAAAAAATCAACAACAATGAGTAAATGAGAAATTGAGAATGCCGTTATACCAACATTTATGCCTCAATAAAAAATAGTTGTACCAACATTTCTCTCTCAATAAGTGACTGGTAGTTGCCTGAAACAAATTACTCAGGTCCCAGGTCAGACCCCCCCTTCAGAAACAAAATCTAGGCAGGACAGCTTCAGTTATGCAGTTAACGCAGGCCCTCTGCCCTGTGGGTGATTTAGCTTCACTTGTTCTGCAACATTGGCACACCAGTGCTGGCCTTGCACTTGCAGTGAGTGAACCAAGTGAAGTCTCCACCATATTGACTCAATAGGCAACACATCAGATAAACTATGCTTGCCATGATCACAAAAGAGTAGTGCTAGGCCCACGATGATTTTTTTTACGACGTTTGTACGACACTGCTCGGTCACCATTCGGTCAGACATATGCACCAATTTTTTTACGACATTTGTACGACACTGCTCAATCACCATTCGGTCAGATATATGCATCAGCGGGAATCGTGGGATTACAACATCGGACATGAATTGTATGCATATAAAGTCGTCCGGATAGCAATTTCGGATCACAAATCACCTTGGAACATGACAGTAACAGAATGCAACAGACATTGCACGGGGGCCGTAACATTTAAAAGCACAAGTTTGGTAAATAATCTGAGCACCCGTTGGGCAATGCCTCAGCAAATGTTATTTACTAAATGCTGGAAGTTGAGGGAGTGTCTGAAACACATTACTCTGAAATAATATACTTCCTCCGTTCCATATTACTAGTTGTCGCTAAAACGGATGTATTTAGACGTATTTCAGTGCTAGGTACATCTGTTTGAGCGACAACTAATATGGAACAGAGGGAGTACTACATAAAGCTCAAGTTCACCTTACAGGTAACCCACCAGGGAGGAATGCAACCGTCGGATTCACTTTTATTTTAAGATCGAGCTTAAACCTTGGATCGCCATGGGACTCACTAGTTCTGCAGCATCGACACCGCCTCCTTGTCGGTGAACCAGGTGAATTCTCCATCATCAAGTATAGCCATTTCAACAGGGAGCAAATCAGAAGTCTTCTTGTCAGAAATCGCCTTCTGCACTGCACCGGCTTTCCCAGCCCCAGTTACCACCATGGCGACATATGCGGAGGAGTTGATCACCGGAAACGTGAATGTGATCCTCTGTGGTGGCGGCTTTGGAGAGTCCAAGATGTGGGTGACCCACTTCTTGTTCTCTTTAACAAGAGGATGGCCTGGGAAGAGAGAGGCGATGTGACCGTCAGGGCCCATGCCAAGAAGCTGGAGATCAAACCTGGGAAACCCAGTTGTCTTTGACATTGCAAGGACGCCATTCTTAACAAGTTGCTTCAAGATAGTTTCATAGTCCTCTGCCGCTCCTTCAGCAGATAAGGCATCATTGATAGCATACACTTGACCAGCAGGAATTGGTACCTACAAAGTACAAGACATGACCCAGTTAAAGACTTCTCAATAGGTAGAAAGTTACATGTAGCTACAAAACTGATGAGAATGGAACAATTATAGATAAGAATGTGTCACTATCTAAAGAACTGTAAGGGCACCTACAACGCGAGGCGCTCGGAGTGAGCACCAGGACTAGTATCCTGCCCAATCAGCAATAAGAACGACAAATCCTGGCGTCGACACCAAAGCTGGAGGTGAGCGCTAGCCTTTTCTTTCTTCCTCCGCGTGAGTTGAAATGCTTTGTCAGGCGATCGCTAAGCACCCGCTATTAGCGTCCGCCGTTGGAAGAGGAAGCGCAAGATTACTGGGATATTTATTTTTTCCATCATAAGCGCCGCTGCTAGCGTCTCCCATTGGAGATGCCCTAACTAAACTTGAAACAGAAAATGAACGTTGTATCTTGAAAAAGCTACAGATTTACAGGACTCATCTCTGCAAATGTTTTACCAGGCCACATAACTGAACTTATGTAAAACCATATTTTGCCAAAATCACATGTTATCTGCGCGGCTGTCTAGATGATTTACAACTGAAGCTAACATAAATATGGCGTTACGCCATACATGGATGCACTGACCAATTTTCTTATAAGGCATGGATACACTCAGAAATAGCTCCAAATTTATCCAAAGTTAACATGGTGAAGCTAAATAGCCTGTTACCAAATCCAAGCATTACTATAATCTTATTTTTTTACAACTTCCCGTCACTGGAAGCCACAAATTATGTCTTCCAAATGCCCTAACTTACTAAAGGAAAGACCTAAATAGGTGGAAACTGGGAGTTGCTACCATACATTCAAGTGAGGCGGTCTACACTATCTACAGGACTCTTAACTAAATTTCTTGCAGAAAATGAAAGTTGTATCATTTGAAAAAGCTACAGATTTACAGGGTTAAACTTCCCAAATGTTACTGAACTTATGTAAGATCATATCTTGCCAGAATCACATGTTATCTGTACACTGTTTACATGATTTCCAACTGAAGTTAACATAAATATGACATGAAGCCATACATGTAAATGATTATGAGCACCGCTACAATTTGTACAATAAATTGATAACACGGGTTTAATTATGACTTTTTGTAGCCAGATATGCTGCGCATGATTATATAGAAATGCACGGTGTGGAGGAGAGAGGCCATATGCTTTCACAAATATATTTGTCGAATTTCTTACTAGGCATGGATACACTCAAACAGCCCCAAATTTATTCAGAGGTTAACATGGTGAAGCTATATGACCTGTTAGCAAATCCAGGCATTGCCATAATCCTGTTCCTCCATAACTCCCCATCAATTTCAAGCAAAGAAAATTATATCCTCATAATGTCCTGCCTTACCATGGGAAAGGCCTAAATGGGTAGAGAACCGGCAGTTGCAGGGTAAATCTAGGAAGAACCCGTGGGGAATACCTTGGAGAGGAACCCATCGAGGGCGAGCTTGTAGTTGCTATCCTCATGGTCCTTGGGCACGACCCTCTCGTCTACCCAGAACACATGCCACTTGCTCCAGTCAACCGTCTCCAGGTACGGCGCCTCCGTCAGCTTCCTGCCAGACCAAAAAAGAAATCAGGGATCCTCACGCGATCCGGGAGCCCCCGAGCAGCCAGAGAACGAGCGATCTCCGGGGAGGACGGGCGGGAACAAACCTGAGGGCGTAGATGAGGGATCCGCCGGAGAGCACGACGGTGACGGCGCCCCTCTCGGCGGCGAACTTGGCGGAAATATCCGCCGTGTACTTGGCCAGGGCCACCGCGAGGTTCTCCTCGGCGTCGAAGATGAGCAGGTCCCTCTTCGAGGAGGCGGCGGGGGCCGGGGCGGCCATCGCGGCGGCGGGGAGGAGGACGGGGGTCGTGCGCGCGGAGGAGAGGAGGCGGGGGCGGGGGCGGGGGCGGGACCGGAGGCTCCGGACCGGGACGAGGGACGCCGGCGGCGAGCGGCGGCGGGGGAAGAGGGGAGGCAGGGAGGAAGATGCGGCGGCGGAGACGGAGACGGTCATGGAGGTGGACATGTGTTATATGCGGGGTGTGGGGCTGGTGGCGGAGGCGACAGGTGGATGGTGAGGCTCGCCGCGTTTTGTACCGTTGAGATCCTGATAGACGGCCGGCCTGCGGAGAAAGCCAGGCGAAGAAAGTGCGCCCAGCACTCCTCAAAATGTTCCAAATTCCCCGTTATTTTGCCCACACCTGGGCCAATTATTTTGCCAAGAATTTGCAAGAGAAATAGGAGTAGATGGGTACTCATTGAAAATTATGTTTTTTTGGCAAAAGATCAAAAACAGATTCAAAATATATGATGGGCGATTTTTTTTTGGCAAGGCTAGTTTTGGCACCAAACAACATACATATATTCAACCAAAAAAACATGCATACATACATTCATTCATGGCTTGTTTCGAACGTAGGATAGACAATACAAGGAATGAAAACATAATGTTTGTGCAGATGTTAATAATCCCCCCCAAATGGTAGAGAAATGGCAGAATTCCTATAGTTATTTATAAAGTTAATCAACAAACAAAAGGTCGCCTTGGGAACATTTCACAGATTCATTCCTATGGAATTTTTCTGTTCCAAGCAATCCTTAACTAAAAGTTGTTGTAGAGAACATGCTTAGCTTCTATTTTATCCAAGGGATAAATGCCCTCAAGCTTTTATAAAGAATGATATGCCCAGAATTCAATGAGCAAAGTTACCACCAAAAGTTAATGCCAGTTTTATTACGCGACAACATAATAAAAAACGGTAACATGGTACCACCAAATGCATCATTCAATAAACTTTTCGAACTTGTGTATCTTCCTTGCCATTGGCTCAATGCGTCACAATAATAACTAGGGGGATGCCAACGCCCAACCGCCAGACGTACATTATCCACGATCTCCATCAAACCTCTCCTTTATTCTCAAATGAAATTCTTCTTAAAGTCATTTATCCTCAAATAAAATTCTTCTTAAAGTCAATGAAGATAGTATGTATCACCGACAAAATATTCTAACTCTGCGAGGTTTGCTTGGGACAAATAGTGAATGTGGATAACCTATCTATCATGTTTAGCAAGTACGTAGGTGGGGGGGGGGGGATGCAGTTGCAACAATTAGGTTTAAATGGGGAATTAAGAAACGAGAAATATTTGGTATTGCTTGTCTATGTGGCAAATTCCACGAGCTAGACTGTTGGTTGTTTGAAGGATCAGATTTAGGCAACAATTCATGGTTGTACAAGAAGACTTCTTCTAAAGCTGGTAAAGAAACCTGATTAGGGCATGTGCAAACAGATGGGGAGTATGATTGATAGGTAATTTTTGGGCACATCAAGGGAGTTAGAACAAATTCCACTAGTTGAGTTGGAGTAAGTTAACACAACGAGAAAAGGACAATGGGCTTGGATATAAGGATTTGTATGCCTTTAGTATGGCCATATTGGAAAAACAAGGTTGTCACTTACTTAGAAATCATCCCTTCTTCTGTGCATGAGTTGTGAAAGCTAAGTATTACCCAGATAGAGATGTTCTGGAACCACAACCAAAGGAAGATATGTCCCACACTCGCCATATCATTTTGAAGGTGATTGATTTGTTAGGGGGGGGGGTCAATAAGCGAGTCGGAGATGGTGCAACGGTGAAAACTGGGGATGAGCATCGGCTGCCCCGGTTATGGTTGTGCCAACCAATAACACCGTGTGTTACAATTTGAGGTGGGACACATAGCTCGTACACAAAAGGTTATAGGCACATGACAAAACTTGATCCTGACTATACCTCTCAAGGAATATATGGAGCATGAGTGGACAAAGCACTTTGAAATAAAGGGAAGGTTCATTGTCAAGTTGCCCTACATAATGTACCAAGAAAATAGTGCATGAGAAAGCAATGCGACATCATTAAGGTTATCACTTTAGTGTGAATGAGATTTGGAGTGCCCGTGTTGAAAGTGCGGTCATATGTGTGGCACATTGCTCACAACATCCTTTCTATTTGTTGGAGAATTTTACACCGAGGTATAAAAACTAATCAGGTATATCAAATATGTGGTCGTTGTAATGAGGATGGAGTCCACCTTTTCCTCGGGTGCAAGGAACTAAAGAAGCTTCTAAACTACCATGAACCAAATGGCATATGAGAATCACCCCCTCCTAACTCTGGATACACCAAAAAGAATTATGAGCATAGCGTTGCTTTGAGGTTGGTGGTCATAAGGGACAAGGCGAACTCGTCGCAGAGACCCCCTAAAAATTGATGATGTGTTCTACATGATTCGTCAGCCATTTTTAACTTCTAAAAGGGATTTCTAGGTCCTAGCAGTTGAAGCAAATAGAACTCAATACTTGTTTAGTTTCTTCAGACACAAGTATGTTTACACTCCCATAAAATTTTGAATTTAAATTTGATCTACACATAGCAAAGAAACAAAAAATACAAAGGCCAACTATGAATAGGGTGTGAAATTTTGTCTTTTGTCTTTTTTTAGACTATTCATACCGTATCAACTAGAGCATTATCTTCTTCTGCAATCTTGGGGCAAGCGTGATGAGCAATCTCAAAAAAATTACAAAATATCTCGAGGCCAAACATGGTTGCCGGCGATGAGAATAGTGTGCTAGTGGCGAACCAAGTCGGTTGGTCCATTCAAACCCACCATGATCTTTGCCCAACCTAATGATGGTTGAGCTATCACCGTTGTGAGTCTCACCAGTAGCCTTCAGTGTGTCCTTGATTCCTATGCTTCTCCAAAATGAGAAATGAAGTGGATGTGGCGAGAAAGCAATATGGCATCATTTTGGTAATCACCTTAGTTCGGGTGAGATTTGGGGCGCCCCTGTCCAGCGAAAGTGCTGACATATCCATGGTGCATCGCTCACAACATCTTTCCTATGTATTGAAGCATTTTACGCCGAGCTATGCAAAATTAATCTGATATGTCTAATATCTGGTCTTTTTAACGAGGATGGAGTCCACCTTTCCTTAGGTGTAAGGAAGTAAATCTGTTAAGATACTAAGCTTCCTACATTTGAAGCCTCCTGGTGTGTCGGGGGCTGTGAGGTTGCTGAGGGCCGCTTGTAAGGGTGTGTGTTGTCGGTTGAGGTTTCTGTTTGTTTCTTCTTTTTATAATTTTCTTTTTTTTCTTTTTTCGGCTTTTCTTCTCTTTTAAATCTTAATTTACATATCTCAAGTCATGAATATCAATTAAAATCTCTAAACATTTTTTAAATCTGATTTTCTAAAAAAAAATCCTCAAACATTTTTGAAATTCACTAACGTTTTTAAAGCTCACAAACATATTTTAAGTTTTTGAGCTTTGTAATTTTTTTGAATATTTTAAATATCAATGAACATTTTTTAAATCTAGAACATTCTTTAAAAAACATGGTTTTTTAATTTTGTAACATTTTAAAAATCCAAGAGTATTTAAAATCCATGACACACTTTTAGTTAACGATCTTAAAAAGAGATTGCGGGCTTTTTACAAGATAGCAGCGGAGCGAGCGAGTGGGGCAGGGAGATGAGCTGAGCGAGCGGGAGCTTTGTAGGTCGGCTCATGTGAACATTATAGTAGCAGTTCCACGATTTTAACGTGAATAGGAGCTCACACGGCGAAATTACCTTTCTAATCTTGAGCTCAAGTGCTCCTGGTGTGAACAGTAAAATCAGAAAAAAAAATAAAAAAATGATTTTTTTGTGACAAACTTTAAGAAATGTTTGAAGTGAATACAAAGTTTCATCACGACATCATATTGGTGGAAGTCGTAGTAAAAAATAAAATCAAAGCTCCAAAATGTGTTTAAAAGTAACCTTTTCAGAGCATTGATTTTGTTTTTGTATCACGCCTCCCACCAATGTGATTTCGTGATGAATTTATGCATGCAGTCCAAACATTCCTTAAAGTTTGCCCAAAAAATTCAGTTTTTTTTTTCAAATTTGTTGTTCATCTAGGAGCATTTGATCTCGATATCAGAAACTCTGCGTCCCTCACAAGGGGCTCACACAACGACCACCGGCTAACCCCGAGGCTGAAATGTGTAAGTACACCACAACCACACACTGAACAACTCCACTCTCCTGTCAACACAAATACCGCATCCTAGCACAATATACGAACGAAAAAAACTAGAACATAATTAAAACCCAGATAAAACTAATACGAAACAACTAACCTTCTAGGGAAAAAAGATGATCCCACGAGTGAAGAACAGTGTGGAGAAGCACGCATTAGCCTCTCATAAGCTTTGAATCACCTTGAACTAGATGGCATATGAGAACGACTAGAGTGTCCAAATCCAAAAAGCAAGTTCCATTCTCCCCTAGCCCTAGATACATCGGATTTTTTTATGGGCACACATTGTTTTGAGACTGGTGGTCATAAGGGATAGTGTGAACTCAGTCGAAAGCCCCGCGAAAGTTGATGATGTGGTGTACATGATCCGCATGCACATGACCCGGATTTTAGTTCCTGGCAGCTGAAGCAAAAAGGAACTCGGCACTTGTTTAGTTTCTCTGGGCAGCCCCATCTACATTTCTTGTTCGTGGAAAAGAAACTTCTCTCAAACTAGCTTCCTGAGCTTCCCTTGTCAACTCCAAACGAGAGAGCCCTCCGCGTCGCCTCGACATGCGACTCGGGGGAGACTAGGGTTTGCCTCCAGCCTCCACCTTCCCACCCTCCTCCCTCATTTGCCTCCACCCGAGACAACCAGTAGGCAAATCCGTGCGGGCGCCGGTGATGGTGATGACGGGATCTCATCACTCCGGCCCTGGGCGTGGACAATGGACCCTAGGGCGGCAACACTGGCAGGTCTGGCGGTGGCGTCTAGCGGCAGGCGACGCTTGCGAGAGGTGAAGCTGGTCGGAGGCTTGACCGTGATGATGGTGAGTCGTAGGCGGGAGTTGGCCGCATTGTCGTGCTTCCCTACATCAGATCTGGAGGTTCAAGCTCCTCTCCCCGGCCATCTCGCCCCCACCGGCCGGCGGCAGGTGGCCTCGTCCATTGGCCCTGTGGCAGGAGGGTTCTTGTGGAGGTGGTTACGGACCGAGGGAAAGTCTGGTCGGTTCTAGCCTGACTCGACGGTAGTGATGGCCAAGGTCACCACTGTCCTCCTTGGAGGCACCGCCAAGGTCCCTCCCCTCCACCCCGACCCCAATCCTGGGTGAAAGCCCAAAATTCATCTCGGATTGGATGGGGCGGTGCCATGTGTGCGTGCCTTTCTAGGAGGCATCGCTCGGGGTGTTTGGTTTGTTCGGGTGTGAGGTGATGCTGGCAATGGAGCATATTGTTGCACGCGTCGGCGTGCTTCAGGCTGGTGTCTCTTCGTTGGCGGCTCTCATTGCTTAGTTTGGCTGGACGACGTCTTCGATCCTGGCGGAAGGGGATAGGGTTCCCCTTCTCGGCGGTAGCAGGACACCAGAAGCCGGAGGTACCCATGCTATCCATTGTAGCTGGTTGCTCTGCTCGCTTGTTGCACTTCACCTTGGTGCCATGTGAAGGAAATATGCCCTAGAGGCAATAATAAAGTTGTTATTTATATTTACTTATATCATGATAAATGTTTATTATTCATGCTAGAATTGTATTAACCGGAAACTTAGTACATGTGTGAATATATAGACAAACCAAGTGTCACTAGTATACCTCTACTTGACTAGCTCGTTGAATCAAATATGGTTAAGTTTCCTAGCCATAGACATGAGTTGTCATTTGATTAGCGGGATCACATCATTAGAGAATGATGTGATTGACTTGACCCATTCCGTTAGCTTAGCATTTGATCGTTTAGTATTGCTATTGCTTTCTTCATGACTTATACATGTTCCTATGACTATGAGATTATGCAACTCCCGAATACCGGAGGAACACTTTGTGTGCTACCAAACTTCACAACGTACCTGGGTGATTATAAAGGTGCTCTACAGGTGTCTCCGAAGGTACTTGTTGGGTTGGCATAGATCGAGATTAGGATTTGTCACTCCGATTGTCGGAGAGGTATCTCTGGGCCCTCACGGTAATACACATCACTATAAGCCTTGCAAGCAATGCAACTAATGAGTTAGTTGCAGGATGATGTATTACGGAACGAGTAAAGAGACTTGCCGGTAACGAGATTGAACTAGGTATTGAGATACCGACGATCGAATCTCGGGCAAGTAACATACCGATGACAAAGGGAACAACGTATGTTGTTATGCGGTTTGACCAATAAAGATCTTCGTAGAATATGTAGGAGCCAATATGAACATCCAGGTTCCGCTATTGGTTATTGACCGGAGACGTGTCTCGGTCATGTCTACATAGTTCTCGAACCCGTAGGGTCTGCACGCTTAACGTTCGGTGACGATCGGTATTATGAGTTTTTGTGTTTTGATGTACCAAAGGTAGTTCGGAGTCCCGGATATGATCACGGACATGACGAGGAGTCTCGAAATGGTCGAGACATAAAGATCGATATATTGGACGACTATGCTCGAACACCAGAAGTGTTTCGGGAGGTTTCAGACATATACCGGAGTACCGGGGGGTTACCGGAACCCCCCGGGGAGTATATTGGGCCTAATGGGCCTTAGTGGGAGAAGAGGAGGGGCGGCCAGGGTAGCCGCGCCCCCCTCCCCTTCTAGTCTGAATTGGACAAGGAGGGGGGGGGCGCCCCCTTTCCTTCTCTCCTTCTCTCCCTTCCTTCCCCTCTCCTACTCCTACTTGGAAGGGGGGAGTCCTACTCCCGATGGGAGTAGGACTCCTCATGGGGCGCGCCATAGGAGGCCGGCCCCCTCCCCGTCCTCCACTCCTTTATATACGGGGAGGGGGCACCCCTTGGAGACACAAGTGGATCAGTTGATCTTTTAGCCGTGTGCGGTGCCCCCCCTGTTGGGAATCGTAGCATAATTTAAAATTTTCCTACGCTCACCAAGATGCATCTATGGAGTCTACTAGCAACGAGGGGAAAGGAGTGGATCTACATACCCTTGTAGATCACGAGCGGAAGCGTTCCAATGAACGTGGATGACGGAGTCGTACTCGCCGTGATCCAAATCACCGATGACCGAGTGCCGAACGGACGGCACCTCCGCGTTCAACACACGTACGGTGCAGCGACGTCTCCTCCTTCTTGATCCAGCAAGGGGGAAGGAGAGGTTGATGGAGATCCAACAGCACGACGGCGTGGTGGTGGATGTAGCGGGTCTCCGGCAAGGCTTCGCCGAGCTTCTGCGAGAGAGAGAGAGGTGTTGCAGGGGAGGAGGGAGGCGCCCAAGGCTTAGATGTTGCTGCCCTCCCTTCCCCCCACTATATATAGGGCCAAGGGAGAGGGGGGGGCGCAGCCTTTCCCCTTCCTTCAAGGAAGGGTGCGGCCAGGGGGGAGTCCTTCCCCCCCAAGGCACCTCGGAGGTGCCTTCCCCCTTTAGGACTCTCCCTTCTTTCTTATCTCTTGCGCATGGGCCTCTTGGGGCTGGAGACCTTGGCCCATATAGGCCAAGGCGCACCCCTTACAGCCCATGTGGCCCCCCGGGGCTGGTGGACCCCCTTGGTGGACCCCCGGACCCCTTTCGGCACTCCCGGTACAATACCGATAAAGCGCGAAACTTTTCCGGCGACCAAAATAAGACTTCCCATATATAAATCTTTACCTCCGGACCATTCCGGAACCTCTCGTGACGTCCGGGATCTCATCCGGGACTCCGAACAACTTTCGGGTTTCCGCATACATATATCTCTACAACCCTAGCGTCACCGGACCTTAAGTGTGTAGACCCTACGGGTTCGGGAGACATGCAGACATGACCGAGACGCCTCTCCGGTTAATAACCAACAGCGGGATCTGGATACCCATGTTGGCTCCCACATGTTCCACGATGATATCATCGGATGAACCACGGTGTCGAGGATTCATTCAATCCGTATGCAATTCCCTTTGTCAATCGGTATGTTACTTGCCCGAGATTCGATCGTCGGTATCCCAATACCTTGTTCAATCTCGTTACCGGCAAGTCTCTTTACTCGTACCGCAATGCATGATCCCGTGACTAACGCCTTAGTCACATTGAGCTCATTATGATGATGCATTACCGAGTGGGCCCAGAGATACCTCTCCGTCACACGGAGTGACAAATCCCAGTCTCGATCCGTGCCAACCCAACAGACACTTTCGGAGATACCTGTAATGCACCTTTATAGTCACCCAGTTACGTTGTGACGTTTGGCACACCCAAAGCACTCCTACGGTATCCGGGAGTTGCACGATCTCATGGTCTAAGGAAAAGATACTTGACATTGGAAAAGCTCTAGCAAACGAAACTACACGATCTTTTATGCTATGCTTAAGTTGGGTCTTGTCCATCACATCATTCTCCTAATGATGTGATCCCGTTATCAATGACATCCTATGTCCATAGTCAGGAAACCATGACTATCTGTTGATCAACGAGCTAGTCAACTAGAGGCTTACTAGGGACAGGTTGTGGTCTATGTATTCACACATGTATTACGATTTCCGGACAATACAATTATAGCATGAATAAAAGACTATTATCATGAACACAGAAATATAATAATAACCATTTATTATTGCCTCTAGGGCATATTTCCAACAGATCGTATCTTCTATACGACTCATGCTCGACCTTTCGGTCCTCCGTGTTCCGAGGCCATGTCTGTACATTCTAGGCTCGTCAAGTCAACCTAAGTGTATTGCGTGTGTTCCGAGGCCATGTCTGTACATGCTAGGCTCGTCAACACCCGTTGTATTCGAACGTTAGAATCTATCACACCCGATCATCACGTGGTGCTTCGAAACAACGAACCTTCGCAACGGTGCACAGTTAGGGTGAACACTTTCTTGAAATTATTATAAGGGATCATCTTACTTACTACCGTCGTTCTAAGCAAATAAGATGCAAAAACATGATAAACATCACATGCAATCAAATAGTGACATGATATGGCCAATATCATCATGCTCCTTTGATCTCCATCTTCGGGGCACCATGATCATCTTCGTCACCGGCATGACACCATGATCTCCATCATCATGATCTCCATCATTGTGTCTTCATGAAGTCGTCACGCCAACGATTACTTCTACTTCTATGGCTAACGCGTTTAGCAACAGAGTAAAGTAATTTACATGGCGTTATTCAATGACACGCAGGTCATACAAAATAATAAAGACAACTCCTATGGCTCCTGCCGGTTGTCATACTCATCGACATGCAAGTCGTGATTCCTATTACAAGAATATGATCAATCTCATACATCACATATATCATTCATCACATCTTCTGGCCATATCACATCACATAGCACTTGCTGCAAAAACAAGTTAGACGTCCTCTAATTGTTGTTGCAAGTTTTTACGTGGTTTGTAGGTTTCTAGCAAGAACGTTTCTTACCTACGTATGACCACAACGTGATTTGCCAATTTCTATTTACCCTTCATAAGGACCCTTTTCATCGAATCCGTTCCGACTAAAGTAGGAGAGACAGACACCCGCTAGCCACCTTATGCAACTAGTGCATGTCAGTCGGTGGAACCAGTCTCACGTAAGCGTACGTGTAAGGTCGGTCCGGGCCGCTTCATCCTACAATGCCGCCGAAACAAGAAACGACAAGTAGCGGCAAGAAGAATTGGCAAACTCAACGCCCACAACTGCTTTGTGTTCTACTCGTGCATAGTAACTACGCATAGACCTGGCTCTGATACCACTGTTGGGAATCGTAGCATAATTTAAAATTTTCCTACGCTCACCAAGATGCATCTATGGAGTCTACTAGCAACGAGGGGAAAGGAGTGGATCTACATACCCTTGTAGATCGCGAGCGGAAGCGTTCCAATGAACGTGGATGACGGAGTCGTACTCGCCGTGATCCAAATCACCGATGACCGAGTGTCGAACGGACGGCACCTCCGCGTTCAACACACGTACGGTGCAGCGACGTCTCCTCCTTCTTGATCCAGCAAGGGGGAAGGAGAGGTTGATGGAGATCCAACAGCACGACGGCGTGGTGGTGGATGTAGCGGGTCTCCGGCAGGGCTTCGCCGAGCTTCTGCGAGAGAGAGAGAGGTGTTGCAGGGGAGGAGGGAGGCGCCCAAGGCTTAGATCTTGCTGCCCTCCCTTCCCCCCACTATATATAGGGCCAAGGGAGAGGGGGGGGCGCAGCCTTGCCCCTTCCTTCAAGGAAGGGTGCGGCCAGGGGGGAGTCCTTCCCCCCCAAGGCACCTCGGAGGTGCCTTCCCCCTTTAGGACTCTCCCTTCTTTCTTATCTCTTGCGCATGGGCCTCTTGGGGCTGGTGCCCTTGGCCCATATAGGCCAAGGCGCACCCCTTACAGCCCATGTGGCCCCCCGGGGCTGGTGGACCCTCGGACCCCTTTCGGCACTCCCGGTACAATACCGATAAAGCGCGAAACTTTTCCGGCGACCAAAATAAGACTTCCCATATATAAATCTTTACCTCCGGACCATTCCGGAACCTCTCGTGACGTCCGGGATCTCATCCGGGACTCCGAACAACTTTCGGGTTTCCGCATACATATATCTCTACAACCCTAGCGTCACCGGACCTTAAGTGTGTAGACCCTACGGGTTCGGGAGACATGCAGACATGACCGAGGCGCCTCTCCGGTCAATAACCAACAGCGGGATCTGGATACCCATGTTGGCTCCCACATGTTCCACGATGATATCATCGGATGAACCACGGTGTCGAGGATTCAATCAATCCGTATGCAATTCCCTTTGGCAATCGGTATGTTACTTGCCCGAGATTCGATCGTCGGTATCCCAATACCTTGTTCAATCTCGTTACCGGCAAGTCTCTTTACTCGTACCGCAATGCATGATCCCGTGACTAACGCCTTAGTCATATTGAGCTCATTATGATGATGCATTACCGAGTGGGCCCAGAGATACCTCTCCGTCACACGGAGTGACAAATCCCAGTCTCGATCCGTGCCAACCCAACAGACACTTTCGGAGATACCCGTAATGCACCTTTATAGTCACCCAGTTACGTTGTGACGTTTGGCACACCCAAAGCACTCCTACGGTATCCGGGAGTTGCACGATCTCATGGTCCAAGGAAAAGATACTTGACATTGGAAAAGCTCTAGCAAACGAAACTACACGATCTTTTATGCTATGCTTAGGATTGGGTCTTGTCCATCACATCATTCTCCTAATGATGTGGTCCCGTTATCAATGACATCCAATGTCCATAGTCAGGAAACCATGACTATCTGTTGATCAACGAGCTAGTCAACTAGAGGCTTACTAGGGACAGGTTGTGGTCTATGTATTCACACATGTATTATGATTTCCGGACAATACAATTATAGCACGAATAATAGACTATTATCATGAACACAGAAATATAATAATAACCATTTATTATTGCCTCTAGGGCATATTTCCAACAGTCTCCCACTTGCACTAGAGTCAATAATCTAGTTACATTGTGATGAATCGAACACCCATTGCGTCCTGGTGTTGATCATGTTTTGCCCTAGGGAGAGGTTTAGTCAACGGATCTGCTACATTCAGGTCCGTATGTACTTTACAAATATCTATGTCTCCATTTTGAACACTTTCACGAATGGAGTTGAAGCGACGCTTGATATGTCTGGTCTTCCTGTGAAACCTGGGCTCCTTCGCAAGGGCAATAGCTCCAGTGTTGTCACAATAGAGAGTCATTGGGCCCGACGCATTGGGAATCACCCCTAGGTCGGTAATGAACTCCTTCATCCAGACTGCTTCCTGTGCTGCCTCCGAGGCTGCCATGTATTCCGCTTCACATGTAGATCCCGCCACGACGCTCTGCTTGCAACTGCACCAGCTTACTGCTCCTCTATTCAAAATATACACGTATCCAGTCTGTGACTTCGAGTCATCCAGATCTGTGTCGAAGCTAGCGTCGACGTAACCCTTTACGACGAGCTCTTCGTCACCTCCATAAACGAGAAACATATCCTTAGTCCTTTTCAGGTACTTCAGGATATTCTTGACCGCTGTCCAGTGTTCCTTGCCGGGATTACTTTGGTACCTTCCTACCAAACTTACGGCAAGGTTTACATCAGGTCTGGTACACAGCATGGCATACATAATAGACCCTATGGCCGAGGCATAGGGGATGACACTCATCTCTTCTATATCTTCTGCCGTGGTCGGGCATTGAGCCGTGCTCAATTGCACACCTTGCAATACAGGCAAGAACCCCTTCTTGGACTGATCCATACTGAACTTCTTCAATATCTTGTCAAGGTATGTACTCTGTGAAAGACCAATGAGGCGTCTTGATCTATCTCTATAGATTTTGATGCCTAATATATAAGCAGCTTCTCCAAGGTCCTTCATTGAAAAACACTTATTCAAATAGGCCTTTATACTTTCCAAGAATTCTTGGGTTCGAGCTTTTCAGGTTGAAGTTTCTTGACATAAGCATCGCATCCCCAAACTTTTAGAAACGACAGCTTAGGTTTCTTCCCAAACCATAATTCATACGGTGTCGTCTCAACGGATTTAGACGGTGCCCTATTTAAAGTGAATGCGGCAGTCTCTAAAGCATAACCCCAAAATGAGAGCGGTAAATCGGTAAGAGACATCATAGATCGCACCATATCCAATAGAGTGCGATTACGACGTTCGGACACACCATTTCTCTGAGGTGTTCCAGGCGGCGTGAGTTGTGAAACTATTCCACATTTCCTTAAGTGTGTACCAAATTCGTGACTTAAATATTCTCCACCACGATCTGATCGTAAGAATTTTATTTTCCTGTCACGTTGATTCTCGACTTCACTCTGAAATTCCTTGAACTTTTCAAAGGTTTCAGACTTGTGTTTCATTAGGTAGACATACCCATATCTACTTAAATCATCAGTGAGAGTGAGAACATAACGATATCCTCCGCGAGCCTCAACACTCATTGGACCGCACACATCGGTATGTATGATTTCCAATAAGTTGGTTGCTCGCTCCATTGTTCCGGAGAACGGAGTCTTGGTCATCTTACCCATGAGGCATGGTTCGCACGTGTCAAATGATTCGTAATCAAGAGACTCCAAAAGTCCATCTGCATGGAGCTTCTTCATGCGCTTGACACCAATGTGACCAAGGCGGCAGTGCCACAAGTATGTGGGACTATCGTTATCAACTTTACATCTTTTGGTATTCACACTATGAACATGTGTAGCATCACGTTCGAGATTCATCAAAAATAAACCATTGACCAGCGGGGCATGACCATAAAACATATCTCTCAAATAAATAGAACAACCATTATTCTCAGATTTAAATGAGTAGCCATCTCGAATTAAACGAGATCCAGATACAATGTTCATGCTCAAAGCTGGCACTAAATAACAATTATTGAGGTTTATAACTAATCCCGTGGGTAGATGCAGAGGTAGCGTGCCGACGGCGATCACATCGACCTTGGAACCATTCCCGACGCGCATCGTCACCTCGTCTTTTGCCAGTCTCCGTTTATTCCGTAGTTCCTGATTTGAGTTACAAATATGAGCAACCGCACCGGTATCAAATACCCAGGAGCTACTACGAGTACTGGTAAGGTACACATCAATTACTTGTATATCACATATACCTTGGGTGTTGCCGGCCTTCTTCTTGTCCGCTAAATATTTGGGGCAGTTCCGCTTTCAGTGACCACTTCCCTTGCAATAAAAGCACTCAGTCTCGGGCTTGGGTCCATTCTTTGACTTCTTCCCGGTAACTGGCTTACCGGGCGCGGCAACTCCCTTGCCGTCCTTCTTGAAGTTCTTCTTACCCTTGCCCTTCTTGAACTTAGTGGTTTTATTCACCATCAACACTTGATGTTCTTTTCTGATCTCTACCTCAGCTGATTTCAGCATTGAATATACCTCGGGAATGGTCTTTTTCCATCCCCTGCATATTGTAGTTCATCACAAAGCTCTTGTAGCTTGGTGGAAGCGACTGGAGGATTCTGTCAATAACCGCGTCATCCGGGAGATTAACTCCCAGCTGAGACAAGCGGTTGTGCAACCCAGACATTCTGAGTATGTGCTCACTAACAGAACTGTTCTCCTCCATTTTACAGCTGAAGAACTTGTCGGAGACATCATATCTCTCGACCCGGGCATGAGCTTGAAAAACCAGTTTCAGCTCCTCGAACATCTCATATGCTCCATGTTTCTCAAAACGCTTTTGGAGACCCGGTTCTAAGCTGTAAAGCATGCCGCACTGAACGAGGGAGTAATCATCAGCACGCTGCTGCCAAGCGTTCATAACGTCTTGGTTCTCAGGGATTGGTGCTTCACCTAGCGGTGCTTCTAAGACATAATCTTTCTTGGCTGCTATGAGGATGATCCTCAGGTTCCGGACCCAGTCCGTATAGTTGCTGCCATCATCTTTCAGCTTGGTTTTCTCTAGGAACGCGTTGAAATTGAGGACAACGTGGGCCATTTGATCTATAATACATAGTGTAAAGATTTAGACTAAGTTCATGATAATTAAGTTCATATAATCAAATTATTTAATGAACTCCCACTCAGATAGACATCCCTCTAGTCATCTAAGTGAAACATGATCCGAATTCGACTAGGCCGTGTCCGATCATCACGTGAGACGGACTAGCCAAGATCGGTGAACATCTCCATGTTGATCGTATCTTCTATACGACTCATGCTCGACCTTTCGGTCCTCCGTGTTCCGAGGCCATGTCTGTACATGCTAGGCTCGTCAAGTGAACCTAAGTGTATTGCGTGTGTTCCGAGGCCATGTCTGTACATGCTAGGCTCGTCAACACCCGTTGTATTCGAACGTAAGAATCTATCACACCCGATCATCACGTGGTGCTTCGAAACGACGAACCTTCGCAACGGTGCACAGTTAGGGTGAACACTTTCTTGAAATTATTATAAGGGATCATCCTACTTGCTACCGTCGTTCTAAGCAAATAAGATGCAAAAACATGATAAACATCACATGCAATCAAATAGTGACATGATATGGCCAATATCATCATGCTCCTTTGATCTCCATCTTCGGGGCACCATGATCATCTTCGTCACCGGCATGACACCATGATCTCCATCATCATGATCTCCATCATTGTGTCTTCATGAAGTTGTCACGCCAACGATTACTTCTACTTCTATGGCTAACCGTTTAGCAACAAAGTAAAGTAAATTACATGGCGTTATTCAATGACACGCAGGTCATGCAAAATAATAAAGACAACTCCTATGGCTCCTGCCGGTTGTCATACTCATCGACATGCAAGTCGTGATTCCTATTACAAGAATATGATCAATCTCATACATCACATATATCATTCATCACATCTTCTGGCCATATCATATCACATATATCACTTGCTGCAAAAACAAGTTAGACGTCCTCTAATTGTTGTTGCAAGTTTTACGTGGTTTGTAGGTTTCTAACAAGAACGTTTTCTTACCTACGTATGACCACAACGTGATTTGCCAATTTCTATTTACCCTTCATAAGGACCCTTTTCATCGAATCCGTTCCGACTAAAGTAGGAGAGACAGACACCCGCTAGCCACCTTATGCAACTAGTGCATGTCAATCGGTGGAACCTGTCTCACGTAAGCGTACGTGTAAGGTCGGTCCGGGCCGCTTCATCCTACAATGCCGCCGAAACAAGAAACGACTAGTAGCGGCAAGAAGAATTGGCAACATCAACGCCCACAACTTCTTTGTGTTCTACTCGTGCATAGTAACTACGCATAGGCCTGGCTCATGATGCCACTGTTGGGAATCGTAGCATAATTTAAAATTTTCCTACGCTCACCAAGATGCATCTATGGAGTCTACTAGCAACGAGGGGAAAGGAGTGGATCTACATACCCTTGTAGATCGCGAGCGGAAGCGTTCCAATGAACGTGGATGACGGAGTCGTACTCGCCGTGATCCAAATCACCGATGACCGAGTGCCGAACGGACGGCACCTCCGCGTTCAACACACGTACGGTGCAGCGACGTCTCCTCCTTCTTGATCCAGCAAGGGGGAAGGAGAGGTTGATGGAGATCCAACAGCACGACGGCGTGGTGGTGGATGTAGCGGGTCTCCGGCAGGGCTTCGCCGAGCTTCTGCGAGAGAGAGAGAGGTGTTGCAGGGGAGGAGGGAGGCGCCCAAGGCTTAGATGTTGCTGCCCTCCCTTCCCCCCACTATATATAGGGCCAAGGGAGAGGGGGGGCGCAGCCTTGCCCCTTCCTTCAAGGAAGGGTGCGGCCAGGGGGGAGTCCTTCCCCCCCAAGGCACCTCGGAGGTGCCTTCCCCCTTTAGGACTCTCCCTTCTTTCTTATCTCTTGCGCATGGGCCTCTTGGGGCTGGTGCCCTTGGCCCATATAGGCCAAGGCGCACCCCTTACAGCCCATGTGGCCCCCCGGGGCTGGTGGACCCCCTTGGTGGACCCCCGGACCCCTTTCGGCACTCCCGGTACAATACCGATAAAGCGCGAAACTTTTCCGGCGACCAAAATAAGACTTCCCATATATAAATCTTTACCTCCGGACCATTCCGGAACCTCTCGTGACGTCCGGGATCTCATCCGGGACTCCGAACAACTTTCGGGTTTCCGCATACATATATCTCTACAACCCTAGCGTCACCGGACCTTAAGTGTGTAGACCCTACGGGTTCGGGAGACATGCAGACATGACCGAGACGCCTCTCCGGTCAATAACCAACAGCGGGATCTGGATACCCATGTTGGCTCCCACATGTTCCACGATGATATCATCGGATGAACCACGGTGTCGAGGATTCAATCAATCCGTATGCAATTCCCTTTGTCAATCGGTATGTTACTTGCCCGAGATTCGATCGTCGGTATCCCAATACCTTGTTCAATCTCGTTACCGGCAAGTCTCTTTACTCGTACCGCAATGCATGATCCCGTGACTAACGCCTTAGTCACATTGAGCTCATTATGATGATGCATTACCGAGTGGGCCCAGAGATACCTCTCCGTCACACGGAGTGACAAATCCCAGTCTCGATCCGTGCCAACCCAACAGACACTTTCGGAGATACCCGTAATGCACCTTTATAGTCACCCAGTTACGTTGTGACGTTTGGCACACCCAAAGCACTCCTACGGTATCCGGGAGTTGCACGATCTCATGGTCTAAGGAAAAAATACTTGACATTGGAAAAGCTCTAGCAAACGAAACTACACGATCTTTTATGCTATGCTTAAGTTGGGTCTTGTCCATCACATCATTCTCCTAATGATGTGATCCCGTTATCAATGACATCCAATGTCCATAGTCAGGAAACCATGACTATCTGTTGATCAACGAGCTAGTCAACTAGAGGCTTACTAGGGACAGGTTGTGGTCTATGTATTCACACATGTATTATGATTTCCGGACAATACAATTATAGCACGAATAATAGACTATTATCATGAACACAGAAATATAATAATAACCATTTATTATTGCCTCTAGGGCATATTTCCAACACCCCCACCATAATCCACCTCGGTCATATCGTAGCGGTGCTTAGGCGAAGCCCTGCGTCGGTAGCATCATCATCACCATCATCACGCTGTCGTGCTGACGGAACTCTCCCGCGAAGCTTTGCTGGATCATGAGTTCGTGGGACGTCACCGAGCTGAACGTGTGCTAAACTCGGAGGTGCCGTGCGTTCGGTACTTGGATCGGTCGGATCGTGAAGACGTACGACTACATCAACCGCGTTCTCATAACGCTTCCGCTTACGGTCTACAAGGGTACGTGGACGACACTCTCCCATCTCGTTGCTATACATCACCATGATCTTGCGTGTGCGTAGGAATTTTTTTGAAATTACTACGTTCCCCAACAGTGGCATCCGAGCCAGGTTTATGCGTAGATGTTATATGCACGAGTAGAACACAAGTGAGTTGTGGGTGATACTAGTCATACTGCTTACCAGCATGTCATACTTTGATTCGGCGGTATTGTTGGATAAGCGGCCCGGACCGACATTACGCGTACGCTTACGCGAGACTGGTTCTACCGACGTGCTTCACACACAGGTGATTGGCGAGTGTCAGTTTCTCCAACTTTAGTTGAATCGAGTGTGGCTACGCCCGGTCCTTGTTGAAGGTTAAAACAACACATACTTGATGAAAAATCGTTGTGGTTTTGATGTGTAGGTAAGAATTGTTCTTGCTCAGCCCGTAGCAGCCACGTAAAATTTGCAACAACAAAGTAGAGGACGTCTAACTTGTTTTTGCAGGGCATGTTGTGATGTGATATGGTCAAGACATGATGAGATATAAATTGTTGTACGAGATGATCATGTTTTGTTAAAGTTATTGGCAGCTGGCAGGAGCCTTATGGTTGTCTCTTTATTGCATAAGATGCAAGTGCCATGTAATTGCTTTACTTTATCGCTATGCGATAGCAATAGTTGCAAAAGCAATAGCTGGTGAGACGATCATGTGACGACACGTTGATAAAAGATCAAGATGATGGAGATCATGGTGTCATGCCGGTGACAATGGAGACCATGACAGTACTTTGGAGATGGAGATCAAAAGCACAAGATGATGATGGCCATATCATGTCACATATTTTGATTGCATGTGATGTTTATCTTTTATACATCTTATTTTGCTTAGTTCGGCGGTAGCTTTATAAGACGATCCCTTACTAAAATTTCAAGGTACAAGTGTTCTCCTTGAGTATGCACCGTTGCGACAGTTCTTCGTGCCGAGACACCACGTGATGATCGGGCGTGATAAGCTCTACGTTCACATACAACGGGTGCAAGCCAGTTTTACACACGCAGAATACTCGGGTTAGACTTGACGAGCCTAGCATATGCAGATATGGCCTCGGAACACTGGAGACCGAAAGGTCGAGCGTGAATCATATAGTAGATATGATCAACATAGTGATGTTCACCATTGAAAACTACTCCATCTCACGTGATGATCGGACATGGTTTAGTTGATTTGGATCACGTGATCATTTAGATGACTAGAGGGATGTCTATCTAAGTGGGAGTTCTTAAGTAATATGATTAATTGAACTTTAAATTTATCATGAACTTAGTCCTGGTAGTATTAGCATATCTATGTTGTAGATCAATAGCTCGCGTTTAGCTCCCCTGTTTTATTTTTGATATGTTCCTAGAGAAAACTAAGTTGAAAGATGTTAGTAGCAATGATGCGTATTGGATCCGTGATCTGAGGATTATCCTCATTGCTGCACAGAAGAATTATGTCCTTGATGCACCGCTAGGTGACAGACCGATTGCAGGAGCAGATGCAGACGTTATGAGCGTTTGGCAAGCTCGATATGATGACTACTTGATAGTTTAGTGCACCATGCTTTACGGCTTAGAATCGGGGCTTCAAAGACATTTTGAACGCCACGGAGCATATAAGATGTTCCAAGAGTTGAAATTAGTATTTCAGACTCATGCCCATGTCGAAAGGTATGAGACCTTTGACAAGCACTTTGCCTACAAAATGGAGGAGAATAGCTCAGCTAGTGAGCATGTGCTCAGAATGTCTGAGTACTACAATCACTTGAATCAAGTGGGAGTTAATCTTCCAGATAAGATAGTGATTGATAGAGTTCTCTATTCACTATCACCAAGTTACTAGAACTTCGTGATGAACTATAATATGCAAGGGATAACGGAAACGGTTCCCAAGCTCTTCGTGATGCTGAAATCGACGAAGGTAGAAATTAAGAAAAGCATCAAGTGTTGATGGTTGACAAGACCACTAGTTTCAAGAAAAGGGCAAAGGGAAGAAGGGGAACTTCAAAAAGAACGGCAAGCAAGTTGCTGCTCAAGTGAAGAAGCCCAAGTCTGGACCTAAGCCTGAGACTAAGTGCTTCTACTGCAAAGGGACTGGTCACTGGAAGCAGAACTGCCCCAAGTATTTGGCGGATAAGAAGGATGGCAAAGTGAACAAAGGTATATTTGATATACTTCTTATTGATGTGTACTTTACTAGTGTTTATAGCAACCCCTCAGTATTTGATACTAGTTCAGTTGCTAAGATTAGTAACTCAAAACGGGAGTTGTAGAATGAACATAGACTAGTTATGGGTGAAGTGACGATGTGTGTTGGAAGTGGTTCCAAGATTGATATGATCATCATCGCACACTCTCTATACTTTCGGGATTAGTGTTGAACCTAAATAAATGTTATTTGGTGTTTGCGTTGAGCATGAATATGATTTGATCATGTTTATTGCAATACGGTTATTCATTTAAGTCAAAGAATAATTGTTATTCTGTTTACGTGAATAAAACCTTCTATGGTCATACACCCAATGAAAATGGTTTGTTGGATCTCGATCGTAGTGATAATAAAGTTGTTATTTATATTTCCTTATATCATGATAAATGTTTATTATTCATGCTAGAATTGTATTAACCGGAAACTTAGTACATGTGTGAATATATAGACAAACTAAGTGTCACTAGTATACCTCTACTTGATTAGCTCGTTGAATCAAAGATGGTTAAGTTTCCTAGCCATAGACATGAGTTGTCATTTGATTAACGGGATCACATCATTAGAGAATGATGTGATTGACTTGACCCATTCCGTTAGCTTAGCATTTGATCGTTTAGTATATTGCTATTGCTTTCTTCATGACTTATACATGTTCCTATGACTATGAGATTATGCAACTCCCGAATACCGGAGGAACACTTTGTGTGCTACCAAACGTCACAACGTAACTGGGTGATTATAAAGGTGCTCTACAGGTGTCTCCGAAGGTACTTGTTGGGTTGGCATAGATCGAGATTAGGATTTGTCACTCCGATTGTTGGAGAGGTATCTCTGGGCCCTCTCGGTAATACACATCACTATAAGCCTTGCAAGCAATGCAACTAATGAGTTAGTTGCGGGATGATGTATTACCGAACGAGTAAAGAGACTTGCCGGTAACGAGATTGAACTAGGTATTGAGATACCGACGATCGAATCTCGGGCAAGTAACATACCGATGACAAAGGGAACAACGTATGTTGTTATGCGGTTTGACTGATAAAGATCTTCGTAGAATATGTAGGAGCCAATATGAATATCCAGGTTCCGCTATTGGTTATTGACCGGAGACGTGTCTCAGTCATGTCTACATAGTTCTCGAACCCATAGGTCCGCACGCTTAATGTTCGGTATTATGAGTTTTTGTGTTTTGATGTACCAAAGGTAGTTCGGAGTCCCGGATATGATCACGGACATGACGAGGAGTCTCGAAATGGTCGAGACATAAAGATCGATATATTGGACGACTATGCTCGAACACCAGAAGTGTTTCGGGAGGTTTCAGACATATACCGGAGTACCGGGGGGTTACCGGAACCCCCCGGGGAGTATATTGGGCCTCATGGGCCTTAGTGGGAGAAGAGGAGGGGTGGCTGAGGGAGTCCTGGATTAGGGGGTCCTCGGACAGCCGGACTATATACTTCTGCCGGACTATTGGACTATGAAGATACAAGACTCAAGACTTCGTCCCGTGTCCGGATGGGATTCTCCTTGGCGTGGAAGGCAAGCTTGGCAATACGGATAGGTAGATCTCCTCCCTTGTAACCGACTCTGTGTAACCCTAGCCCCCACCGGTGTCTATATAAACCGGAGGGTTTTAGTCCGTAGGACAACAACAACAATCATACCATAGGCTAGCTTCTTGGGTTTAGCCTCTACGATCTCGTGGTAGATCAACTCTTGTAATACTCATATCATCAAGATCAATCAAGCAGGAAGTAGGGTATTACCTCCATCGAGAGGGCCCGAACCTGGGTAAACATTGTGTCCCCCGCCTCCTGTTACCATCCGCCTTAGACGCACAGTTCGGGACCCCCTACCTGAGATCCGCCGGTTTTGACACCGACATTGGTGCTTTCATTGAGAGTTCCACTGTGCCGTCACCATAAGGCTTGATGGCTCCTTCGATCATCGGCAACGATGCGGTCCAGGGTGAGGTTTTCCTCCCCGGACAAATCTTCATATTCGGCGGCTTCGTACTGCGTGCCAATTCGCTTGGCCATCTGGAGCAGATCGAGAGCTACGCCCCTGGCCATCAGGCCAGGTTTGGAAACTTGAACTATACTGCCGACATCCGCGGAGACTTGATCTTCGACGGATTCGAGCCCATGTCAGGTGCACCGCACAATCACGACGAGCATGATTTAGCTCTGCCGTCGGATAGTGTTCGGGAGATCACACTTGCAACTATTCCGGCCCTCAATCCGGAACAAATTGCGCCATCCGAGGACGGGTGGGTGGACCCCGCCACGGAGACCGCACACTCAGCGGCGATAGAGCCGAATACTGACTTCACCTCCTCCGAGACCCGTGTTGCCGAACCGTTGGATTCATCCCGGGCCATGGACTCCGAGCCGCCTACGTCCGTACCTATCGAATCCGATTGGGCACCGATCATGGAGTTCACCTCCGCGGATATCTTTCAGCACTCGCCCTTTGGCGACGTGCTAAACTCGTTGAGGTCTCTCTCCCTGTCAGGAGACCCTTGGCCGAACTATGTCCGGCTAGAATGGGATGCGGACGACGAAGAAATTCGCTCCCCACCCACCACCTACTTAGTAGCCACTGTCGACGATTTAACCGACATGCTCGACTTCGGCTCCGAAGACATCGATGGTATGGACGACGATGCAGGAGACGAACAAGAACCACCGCCCACAGGGCGCTGGACTGCCACCTCATCGTATGACATATACATGGTGGACACCTCCAAAGAAAACAATGGCGAGGAACGGAAGGATGCAGCGAAGGATAGCTCCCTCGAGAAGCAACCAAAGCGACGGCGCAGGCGCCGCTCCAAATCCCGCCTCGGCAAAAACAGCTATAACAGCACAAGAAAAAATAACACCCCGGTCGACTCCAGAGGAAGCGACGACCACA
This sequence comes from Triticum aestivum, assembly GCF_018294505.1. Lineage (NCBI taxonomy): Eukaryota > Viridiplantae > Streptophyta > Magnoliopsida > Poales > Poaceae > Triticum > Triticum aestivum. The sequence goes on along the minus strand of NC_057808.1, from coordinate 416,990,927 downwards.
TTGACCCAGTGATAGAGCAGGATGAACTAGAGAACGGTGAACATAGTACGGAGCCACTGTCCGATCACGTCGACGCCGAGGATAAAGATCACCAACCTCTCTCCGGAGAGGAAAACAGTCCAGACGACGACGCACACATCATCCCGGAAAGGCACCTGGAACAAGAGAACCTCCGTAGAAGGCTTATTGCCACCGCGAGGAGTCTGAAGAAGCAGAAGCAAAGGCTTAAGGCCGCGCAGAATACGCTCAACAGTAGATGGAACAAAGTGCTTGACACTGAAGAAAAGTATGGTGGCAGTCTGTAACGCCCCGAGACCGATGCTCCAGACGCCTTCCATATATTTCGTGTTCGGCGTGTGTTTTATTTGTGTGTTGCATTCATCATCGCATCATTTGCATTACATCGGCACTTTGTTGCCGTCATGTTCTAAAACTTGCATTCGCTCGTCGTTGACGTTTCTCCCTTTGCCTTCATCACCTTCCTTTGGATCGCCTTGCCTGCGTTGGCCGTTCCAGACCAATCGGGTTTTCGCTTCTCTCTTGTCTGACCGTTTGACCCTCTCTGCACAACCACCGACCCCCTCTGGCGTGCGTCCGAAAACTTCCCCGAACCCGACCCGGACTGTTGTGACCGTTGGGTCCGGATCATCCCCTAACATCTACAAAACATCTCTGTTTTCTTATTTGGACTCCCTATCTAATTTTCTCGACCGCCCGATTACGATCGGACGGACCGAGTAATCCCTCCCCTAATCTCCTACCTATTTAAATAGTCCACCCCTAGTCTAATCTGAGACCAAACCCTAAAATCTAGGAGGTTTGTCCTCCCCCGCTGCCACTCACCATCTTCCTCGGGATCCATCCCGATCCACCTGCCTCCTCTCCCTGGAATTCCCCGTCGGGCCAACCCTGGCCTCTCTTCGATCCACCCATCTAGCCAGCAACTCCACCCATCCCATCCATCGATCTAGCGCCGATCCCTCGATCCAGGCCCGAGGCTCCAAGCTCCCCTGCCTCCACGAGCACGAGCGCCCATGCCCCTGCCGTCCTAGCAGCAGCAACAACAACCTCGCCGTCGCCGCCTCAGATGAGCCCCTGACCTTGCCTTCTCTTGCGCCTCCTCCTCCCCGTCATGCCCCCGCTCTCTCTCATGCCTCTGCCTCTCTCTCACAGGGAACCATGTTGAGGCCATGGAGAAAATGCAACACCGCCGCCCTTGGGGTTCGTCGCTGACGGCCATCCCCGTCGTCCGCCTCTGCGTCCCTGCTCCAGATCGGCCGCCAACAGCCGCCTTCCTCCGCAGCAACCCAGCGCTGCCGCCCATGGAGCTCCTGCCTCTGCTGCCGTCCGTCCGCACGGCCGCCCCACTTCATCTCCGCCTTGATCCGATGCCGCCGGACCCGCTCTTTTCCTGGCCTCCTCGCTGCCGAACCGTAGGTTCTCCTCAGGCCGTCGCACCCCTGCCATCTCGCTGCGGTCTCTCTTCTTACCTGGTTTCCCCTATGAATTTCTCTGTCTTTTTCTTCAGGCAACAACAGCTTCCATGGCCTTGTAGCTCGCCGCCGGCCTCCACAAGCCAAGCGCCACCGGATCTGGAGGATCCGGGCCTCCCTCACTTTCCCGTGTCTGTCCCCTGCCTCTCCGTCTCGCCGGAGTCCCGTGCGAGCCATCGTCGCGAGCTCCAGCGCCGCTGCTCCTCTGTTTTCTGTCGAACAGAGGGCGACGCGCCCGTAGCCTCCCCGCCTCGCGCGTCTGGGCCATTTCCAGCGCCAGCAAGGTCCAGTGCCCACCTCGGCCTTCCCTCCAGCCGGCCTGCATGCGCCCCTCTTGGGCCTCCTCCATCGACCGGGCCTCAGCCCATGGTGAGCAGCGTCCAGTGCCCGCTCCTGTGCACCAGTGGGCCAGCCAGATTAGGCCCGCAGTGTTTTTTTTCCGTTGCTGCAAATTTGTCTAATTATCCAAAAACTGCATATTTACAGATTGACCCTCCATGTTCATGCATTTAATATCTCACAAACCATGCATCGGATTAAAATGATTTTAACATGTAAAATGCTCAGAAATTTGTGTAGTTTAATAATATGACACTCTCATCCATGTTTAAAATGTTTAAAATGATGTTTGTTTAAATTTGCATAAATGCCATGTTAAAATGATTTATTTCATAACTAAATAACCGTAGCTCGGATTTAAATAAACTTTATATGTAAATGGGGTAGAAAAATGCATAGATTAACATGGTGCATTTCATTTTGCTGTTTAACAACATTAAAATTGTGTTTAGGGCAGAACAGTACCAAATTCAATATATGCATATGAGGTTTTTCCGGAATTGTTGTTTGTTGTTCCGGCCTCATTTAAATTGCCTAAAATAGGTAGTTTCCATATGCTTCACCTCTTGCCATGGTTAATAACATTTAATATTGTTGGGTCCATAAATGAGAGAGAACTAAATAATTGATGTGGTGTTTCGTCAATATGCAACTCGTTGCATATTGAGCTCCACTTAATTTGTAGTGTTGTCTGTTGCACTTTGCCATGCCATGCCTCATTAAACCGGACATGCATCATACTTGATTGTGCATCATGCCATGTTTCTGTGATGGTTGTTTACTATGTTGTTTGTTTCTTTCCGGGTTGCTTCTCTCGTTAGCTTCGGTTTCGTTCCGGGGTTGTGAGGATTCGTTCGACTACATCCGTTTGTCTTCTTCATGGACTCGTTCTTCTTCCTTGCGGGATCTCAGGCAAGATGACCACCCCTCGAAATCACTTCTATCTTTGCTTTGCTAGTTGCTCGTTCTATTGCCATGCTGCGCTACCTACCACTTGCTATATCATGCCTCCCATACTGCCATGTCAGCCCCTAACCTTTTCACCCTTCCTAGCAAACCGTTGTTTGGCTATGTTACCGCTTTGCTCAGCCCCTTCTTATAGCGTTGCTAGTTGCAGGTGAAGATGAAGATTGCTCCATGTTGGATTATGTTTATGTTGGGATATCACAATATCTCTTATTTAATTAATGCATCTATATACTTGGTAAAGGGTGGAAGGCTCGGCCTTATGCCTGGTGTTTTGTTCCACTCTTGCCACCCTAGTTTCCGTCATACCGGTGTTATGTTCCTTGATTTTGCGTTCCTTACGCGGTTGGGTGATTTATGGGACCCCCTTGACAGTTCGCTTTGAATAAAACTCCTCCAGCAAGGCCCAACCTTGGTTTTACCTTTTGCTACCACCTATCCCCTTTTCCCTTGGGTTCTGCAGACTCAAGGGTCATCTTTATTTTAGACCCCCCCGGGCCAGTGCTCCTTCGAGTGTTGGTCCGAACCGAGCAGCCTGCGGGGCCACCTCGGGGAAACTCGAGGTCTGGTTTTACTCGTAGCTTGACTTATCCGGTGTGCCCTGAGAACGAGATATGTGCAGCTCCTATCGGGATTTGTCGGCACATCGGGCGGCTTTGCTGGTCTTGTTTTACCATTGTCGAAATGTCTTGTAAACCAGGATTCTGAGACTGATCGGGTCTTTCCGGGAGAAGGTTTATCCTTCGTTGACCGTGAGAGCTTATAATGGGCTAAGTTGGGACACCCCTGCAGGGTATTATCTTTCGGAAGCCGTGCCCGCGGTTATGTGGCAGATGGGAATTTGTTAATGTCCGGTTGTAGAGAACTTGACACTCGACTTAATTAAAATACATCAACCGCGTGTGTAGCCGTGATGGTCTCTTTTCGGCGGAGTCCGGGAAGGGAACACGGCTTTTGAGTTATGTCTGACGTAAGTAGAAGTTCAGGATCACTTCTTGATCATTGCTAGTTGACGACCGTTCCGTTGCTTCTCTTCTCGCTCTTATTTGCGTATGTTAGCCACCATATATGCTTAGTGCTTGCTGCAGCTCCACCTCACTACCCTTTCCTACCTATAAGCTTAAATAGTCTTGATCTCGCGGGTGTGAGATTGCTGAGTCCTCGTGACTCACAGATACTTCCAAAACAGTTGCAGGTGCCGATGATACCAGTGCAGGTGACGCAACCGAGCTCAAGTGGGAGCTCGATGAAGATCTTGTTCGTTGTGTTGTTTCTTTTCATGTTGATCAGTAGTGGAGCCCAGTTGGGACGATCGGGGATCTAGCAGTTGGGTTATCTTCTTTTCTTTTGGTTTTGACCGTAGTCGGTCTATGTGTGTACTCTGAATGATGTATGATTTATTTATGTATTGTGTGAAGTGGCGATTGTAAGCCAACTCTTTATCCCATTCTTGTTCATTACATGGGATTGTGTGAAGATGACCCTTCTTGCGACAAAACCACAATGCGGTTATGCCTCTAAGTCGTGCCTCGACACGTGGGAGATATAGCCGCATCGTGGGTGTTACAAGTTGGTAATCAGAGCCATCCCCGACTTAGGAGCCCCCTACTTGATCGAATCGCTGGCGTTGTTGAGTCTAGAACAAAAATGTTTTGAGTCTTAGGATTATATATATCGGAGAGTAGGATTCTTTTTACTCCTCAGTCCCTTCGTCGCTCTGGTGAGGTCTCCTGACGTAGAAGTTTTGACTCTTCTCTCCTCAAATTTCACTAAAAAAAATTTAGGATCACGCGGGTATCTTGGAATCGTTCCGATGGTTTTGTGACGAGAACATTGTTCTTGGTGCCTCCTGACATTTAGGGGTTGTGGCAGTGTCCCGGGGAGTTGACCTCTGAGGTGTTGTCGTCACAATTTTATCGTTGCAGTTCTGGAATACCTGAGTTTTGCCGACATCGAAATCTCTTTTATGCAGTTGTTGGTGAGATCACCTCGACGCCACCCAGTACTGGGGCGGGAGTTCGGGAGTATTGCCATAACTCGTATAACGGATGCTTTTCGAAGGTTGAGGTAAACGATTTCTGTAGGTTTCTTGGTTATGTGTTGAAGGATGGATGCAACTGGATCTAGGTATTGTTAGTTTGGGTGATATATATTGTGTCCCCTGTATCCCCAACACCTGATTGCATAACCAGAAAGTTTCGGGAGTTTATAAGTGGGAATTCAAGTAGCTCTTAGGATATCTTTCCGACAGATGCATGATATGAGATTGGGGTTTGACGTCTAGTGGTCCGTCTTTCCACGGTTGGTTTTACAGTGGTCTCGTAGTGTCTTAAAGAGTCCTTGGCTATGCCGACTCGGGGACGCTTCGTATGTCATGTGCACTGCCTTGTACATGATGGTGCTGTACGATCGAGCCCGTGTGGGCCCCACCATGAAAACTTCGGGCGAAATCTCTATCATATGTTTGTTCCGGCTTATTTTGCAAGCCAAATCCTTTGTTTTTGTTTTGTGGTATTCGAGTTGCTTCAATGCCAAGTGTGGATCCATACCTTTCCTAAACGGTGTTTTCATATTGCTATGTGAATACTAATCCTTCTTGATCATCGAGGTCGTCATGTTAATTCGTTTCCAACCGGCGTGCTTCTCTTCAAGTGGATCCGATCATTTCAACATTCACAAGATCACCTCTCAGTTTTTCCCAACGTTGTTTGTTTCATCCGTCCCAAATTGTCTTTGTTTTCCCGCCCTCCCACCCTTTTTCTTCAAGGACTAAGATTTCTTAACCAGGTATCCTTTTTATTGATGGGAAGCCTCTCCATCCTTTTCCGTCAATGTTCTTACCCGGTGGTTCTCAGGAAGATGTTCTTCAAGTTTATCATTCTTCATTCTTTTTTCTTCTCCGGTGAATTCAATTCAAGCTTTCAGTGTCGATCATAGCCCTTTCCTCCTTTCAAATGCTTTCTCATGCCGGTGTACCTCTTAATCATCCACTTCTCGCCATTCATTTGTTCTGGAGTGCTGGAGATATCTCAGAAGATTCGTGTTTCCACTCCGCATCAATTCTAACTATTTCGAGGTTGTTACCTCATTCAAGCCATTTAATTCAACCGGTGTAATCTCTCTTTCAAGTAATCATTTCAACGGTGTTTCTTTTGAGTGGGCCCTAACCCACAGGTTTTTTTCCCAGGATCTTACCTAACTCTTCTAATTTTTTTTCCGGAGTTATTCTCAAATTCATTGCAAAGTTTGACGTAAGAATGAATTATCATCAGTCATGTCTTTCTCCAAGATCTTTTAAATTCTTTTCATCGTTGGTTCAACCTTTCCAATTTTCATCCCGAGGTATCTCAACAATTCATGATGGTGTTTCTCATCGTCATTCTCAACATCTGAAGACCGAAGAAGAATTTCTCCTAAATCTTGGTCCGTTCTCTTGAAGATTCATAGTCCTAGCTTATGCCATCCTCTCACAATTGTTTTTCGATTGTGAGAATTCTTTTCTTACCCATCCGGAGCATTTCATGAGTTGTTTTCATTTTCTTGATCATCCAAAGGCCATCATTTCAGAAGATTTCTTTGTTCTAAGTTTTCAGATTCATTCTCCAATTATTCTAAATTGATGTCTCTTCGTTCATCTCCATATTCTCCCGGTGCATCGTTCAAATATCCTCTAGTCAGCTCGTGATCTATTCGTTCTCATGTATCTAATTTCCCTCGAGTATTTTCACGCGTTCTTTAATTCTTACGGTGTTTCGTCCTCTTTTCTTCAATTGTTTTCAATTCTCGCGGTGGTTCGTTCAAGAGTTCTCTTTCTTGGTTATCATATTAATTTATTCGTTGTTTCAATCCTACCTTAATCCTTATTCAAGACCTTATTCAAGTTTGTGCTATATCTATCTTAATCCTTTCTACGAGAATAAGTAGTATGCCAAATCCGTTGCTTGTCATCAATCTAAATTGGTGATGGATACGCGTAATGTAATTCTTATTCTTGTTTTCCTCCAAGTGATTAATTCCTTCTTCCGGAGTTCGTTCATGTTATCAAATTTTCGGCTCCAAGTTGTTCATCTTTTCTTTCCGGAGCTCCAAGTTATTTCAATTATATCATTTCAAAGCTTCATCTAATCATTGCAAGGCTTCTCCCGGAGTTCTTTTCAAGTTTCCATTTCGTTTGATCATTCTTTTATTACCAGAGTTCTTCATCGAGGCTCTACATGGTGGCTCATCAAGGATTCATTTCATTCTTCAATTGTTCTTCAAGATTTCTCTTGGAGTCAAGATCCGTCAAGCTATACTCTAAAATAAACATGGTGTTCAACACATGTTTTGTTTTGAGGAGTTCAAGCATTCTTCATCTTGCATTCTAAAGTGCAATTCATTCTACCTTATCATTTGAGGTGGTGTTATGTTATTCTTGACAATTGAGTTCGCGTTTCATGATTCACATGTTGTCAAGAATGAAATATTTTAAATCCACCAATCTCTTTGTTGGATTTATCTTGTGTCATGTTTCACCTAAAGCCTTCCCTAAGGAATGTTGCTAATTGTGGTGTCTATTCAATGATCCAAGTTTTCTCCTATCCTCTCGGCAAGAGAAGTTTTCATCTCTTCGTTGATCTCAAGCAAGCAATTGTTTCCGTTAGTGGCGGGTTGTCACCTCATAATTTTGAAATGTGTTCCATAAGCCCACAACAAGCTTGTTCTTTTCGTTGTTGATTTCCCAACAACTCCGTTCTAACCTTCTTGGAAGGGCGCTTTCCGAGCTTATTTGTGGCAGAAGTTGTCATTTTCTTCTCCATTCCTTTATTCCAATGATCTATCTTCTATTTTTTCTTCCGGAGGCATGGTGATGTTGCTATCTTCACTCATCATCTCGATTTGTGAGGACCGTGTTCTTTTCGTGCTTATCCATTCCCAACCGGAGTGTCGTGCCCTCTTTTCAAGTTCTTCCCATTCTGTCAAGTTTTGCCTCCCTTCTAAACCGGAGTGCTGTCTGAAATCTTCCTTACCCCTTGTGCCATTCTTTCATTAGTTCCGGAGGCAATGTGTTGTTAATTTCATCGAGTATCCTCTCATCTTGTCAAGATCATGTTCAATTCCTTCCATTTACAGTTGGAGTGCTGCCCAAATTATATCATTCTTATCCCTTCCCTATCTTGTTTTAACCGGAGTGGTTTTAAATATCTATCGTGTCAATTAACCTCAAGGTTCTCATGGTGTACCTTGCTTCCATTTACTACGGAGTGCTCTCAATTCGCTTATCTCCGTTGTGTCATTTCCTCAAGCTTTGTGACCTCTCAAGGTTCTTTGGTTTCACTCGTTTGTCAAGAAGCAATTTAGTTTTACCTCTTCTCCTCATCTTCCGTTTTCCCTCCGGTGCCATCCTAGATCTCGGGACGAGATCCTCTTGTAGTGGTGGAGTGTTGTAACGCCCCGAGACCGACGCTCCAGACGCCTTCCATATATTTCGTGTTCGGCGTGTGTTTTATTTGTGTGTTGCATTCATCATCGCATCATTTGCATTACATCGGCACTTTGTTGCCGTCATGTTTTAAAACTTGCATTCGCTCGTCGTTGACGTTTCTCCCTTTGCCTTCATCACCTTCCCTCGGATCGCCTTGCCTGCGTTGGCCGTTCCAGACCAATCGGGTTTTCGCTTCTCTCTTGTCTGACCGTTTGACCCTCTCTGCACAACCACCGACCCCCTCCGGCGTGCGTCCGAAAACTTCCCCGAACCCGACCCGGACTGTTGTGACCGTTGGGTCCGAATCATCCCCTAACATCTACAAAACATCTCCGTTTTCTTATTTGGACTCCCTATCTAATTTTCTCGACCGCCCGATTACGATCGGACGGACCGAGTAATCCCTCCCCTAATCTCCTACCTATTTAAATAGTCCACCCCTAGTCTAATTTGAGACCAAACCCTAAAATCTAGGAGGTTTGTCCTCCCCCGCCGCCACTCACCATCTTCCTCGGGATCCATCCCGATCCACCTGCCTCCTCTCCCTGGAATTCCCCGTCGGGCCAACCCTGGCCTCTCTTCGATCCACCCATCTAGCCAGCAACTCCACCCATCCCATCCATCGATCCAGCGCCGATCCCTCGATCCAGGCCCGAGGCTCCAAGCTCCCCTGCCTCCACGAACACGAGCGCCCGTGCCCCTGCCGTCCTAGCAGCAGCAGCAACAACCTCGCCGTCGCCGCCTCAGATGAGCCCCTGACCTTGCCTTCTCTTGCGCCTCCTCCTCCCCGTCATGCTCCCCCGCTCTCTCTCTCATGCCTCTGCCTCTCTCTCACAGGGAACCATGTTGAGGCCATGGAGAAAATGCAACACCGCCGCCCTTGGGGTTCGTCGCTGACGGCCATCCCCGTCGTCCGCCTCTGCGTCCCTGCTCCAGATCGGCCGCCAACAGCCGCCTTCCTCCGCAGCAACCCAGCGCCGCCGCCCATGGAGCTCCTGCCTCCACTGCCGTCCGTCCGCGCGGCCGCCCCACTTCATCTCCGCCTTGATCCGATGCCGCCGGACCCGCTCTTTTCCTGGCCTCCTCACTGCCGAACCGTAGGTTCTCCTCAGGCCGTCGCACCCCTGCCATCTCGCTGCGGTCTCTCTTCTTCCCTGGTTTCCCCTCTGAATTTCTCTGTCTTTTTTTCAGGCAACAGCAGCTTCCATGGCCTTGTAGCTCGCCACCGGCCTCCACAAGCCAAGCGCCACCGGATCTGGAGGATCCGGGCCTCCCTCACTTTCCCGTGTCCGTCCCCTGCCTCTCCGTCTCGCCGGAGTCCCGTGCGAGCCATCGTCGCGAGCTCCAGCGCCGATGCTCCTCTGTTTTCTGTCGAACAGAGGGCGACGCGCCCGTAGCCTCCCCGCCTCGCGCGTCTGGGCCATTTCCAGCGCCAGCAAGGTCCAGCGCCCACCTCGGCCTTCCCTCCAGCCGGCCTGCATGCGCCCCTCTTGGGCCTCCTCCATCGACCGGGCCTCAGCCCATGGTGAGCAGCGTCCAGTGCCCGCTCCTGTGCACCAGTGGGCCAGCCAGATTAGGCCCGCAGTGTTTTTTTTCCGCTGCTGCAAATTTGTCTAATTATCCAAAAACTGCATATTTACAGATTGACCCTCCATGTTCATGCATTTAATATCTCACAAACCATGCATCGGATTAAAATGATTTAACATGTAAAATGCTCAGAAATTTGTGTAGTTTAATAATATGCCACTCTCATCCATGTTTAAAATGTTTAAAATGATGTTTGTTTAAATTTGCATAAATGCCATGTTAAAATGATTTATTTTATAACTAAATAACCGTAGCTCGGATTTAAATAAACTTTATATGTAAATGGGGTAGAAAAATGCATAGATTAACATGGTGCATTTCATTTTGCTGTTTAACAACATTAAAATTGTGTTTAGGGCAGAACAGTACCAAATTCAATATATGCATATGAGGTTTTTCTGGAATTGTTGTTTGTTGTTCCGGCCTCATTTAAATTGCCTAAAATAGGTAGTTTCCATATGCTTCACCTCTTGCCATGGTTAATAACATTTAATATTGTTGGGTCCATAAATGAGAGAGAACTAAATAATTGATGTGGTGTTTCGTCAATATGCAACTCGTTGCATATTGAGCTCCACTTAATTTGTAGTGTTGTCTATTGCACTTTGCCATGCCATGCCTCATTAAACCGGACATGCATCATACTTGATTGTGCATCATGCCATGTTTCTGTGATGGTTGTTTACTATGTTGTTTGTTTCTTTCCGGGTTGCTTCTCTCGTTAGCTTCGGTTTCGTTCCGGGTTGTGAGGATTCGTTCGACTACATCCGTTTGTCTTCTTCATGGACTCGTTCTTCTTCCTTGCGGGATCTCAGGCAAGATGACCACCCCTCGAAATCACTTCTATCTTTGCTTTGCTAGTTGCTCGTTCTATTGCCATGCTGCGCTACCTACCACTTGCTATATCATGCCTCCCATACTGCCATGTCAGCCTCTAACCTTTTCACCCTTCCTAGCAAACCGTTGTTTGGCTATGTTACCGCTTTTGCTCAGCCCCTCTTATAGCGTTGCTAGTTGCAGGTGAAGATGAAGATTGCTCCATGTTGGATTATGTTTATGTTGGGATATCACAATATCTCTTATTTAATTAATGCATCTATATACTTGGTAAAGGGTGGAAGGCTCGGCCTTATGCCTGGTGTTTTGTTCCACTCTTGCCGCCCTAGTTTCCGTCATACCGGTGTTATGTTCCTTGATTTTGCGTTCCTTACGCGGTTGGGTGATTTATGGGACCCCCTTGACAGTTCGCTTTGAATAAAACTCCTCCAGCAAGGCCCAACCTTGGTTTTACCATTTGCCTACCCTATCCCTTTTCCCTTGGGTTCTGCAGACTCAAGGGTCATCTTTATTTTAGACCCCCCCGGGCCAGTGCTCCTTCGAGTGTTGGTCCGAACCGAGCAGCCTGCGGGGCCACCTCGGGGAAACTCGAGGTCTGGTTTTACTCGTAGCTTGACTTATCCGGTGTGCCCTGAGAACGAGATATGTGCAGCTCCTATCGGGATTTGTCGGCACATCGGGTGGCTTTGCTGGTCTTGTTTTACCATTGTCGAAATGTCTTGTAAACCGGGATTCCGAGACTGATCGGGTCTTTCCGGGAGAAGGTTTATCCTTCGTTGACCGTGAGAGCTTATAATGGGCTAAGTTGGGACACCCCTGCAGGGTATTATCTTTCGAAAGCCGTGCCCGCGGTTATGTGGCAGATGGGAATTTGTTAATATCCGGTTGTAGAGAACTTGACACTTGACTTAATTAAAATACATCAACCGCGTGTGTAGCCGTGATGGTCTCTTTTCGGCGGAGTCCGGGAAGTGAACACGGCTTTTGGTTATGTTTGACGTAAGTAGGAGTTCAGGATCACTTCTTGATCATTGCTAGTTGACGACCGTTCCGTTGCTTCTCTTCTCGCTCTTATTTGCGTATGTTAGCCACCATATATGCTTAGTGCTTGCTGCAGCTCCACCTCACTACCCTTTCCTACCTATAAGCTTAAATAGTCTTGATCTCGCGGGTGTGAGATTGCTGAGTCCTCGTGACTCACAGATACTTCCAAAACAGTTGCAGGTGCCGATGATACCAGTGCAGGTGACGCAACCGAGCTCAAGTGGGAGCTCGATGAAGATCTTGTTCGTTGTGTTGTTTCTTTTCATGTTGATCAGTAGTGGAGCCCAGTTGGGACGATCGGGGATCTAGCAGTTGGGTTGTCTTCTTTTCTTTTGGTTTGCCGTAGTCGGTCCTATGTGTGTACTCTGAATGATGTATGATTTATTTATGTATTGTGTGAAGTGGCGATTGTAAGCCAACTCTTTATCCCATTCTTGTTCATTACATGGGATTGTGTGAAGATGACCCTTCTTGCGACAAAACCACAATGCGGTTATGCCTCTAAGTCGTGCCTCGACACGTGGGAGATATAGCCGCATCGTGGGTGTTACAAGTTGGTAATCAGAGCCATCCCCGACTTAGGAGCCCCCTGCTTGATCGAATCGCTGGCGTTGTTGAGTCTAGAACAAAAATGTTTTGAGTCTTAGGATTATATATATCGGAGAGTAGGATTCTTTTTACTCCTCAGTCCCTTCGTCGCTCTGGTGAGGTCTCCTGACGTAGAAGTTTTGACTCTTCTCTCCTCAAATTTCACTAAAAAAAATTTAGGATCACGCGGGTATCTTGGAATCGTTCCGATGGTTTTGTGACGAGAACATTGTTCTTGGTGCCTCCTGACATTTAGGGGTTGTGGCAGTGTCCCGGGGAGTTGAGCTCCGAGGTGTTGTCGTCACAATTTTATCGTTGCAGTTCTGGAATACCTGAGTTTTGCCGACATCGAAATCTCTTTTATGCAGTTGTTGGTGAGATCACCTCGACGCCACCCAGTACTGGGGCGGGAGTTCGGGAGTATTGCCATAACTCGTATAACGGATGCTTTTCGAAGGTTGAGGTAAACGATTTCCGAAGGTTTCTTGGTTATGTGTTGAAGGATGGATACAACTGGATCTAGGTATTGTTAGTTTGGGTGAGATATATATTGTGTCCCCTGTATCCCCAACACCTGATTGCATAACCAGAAAGTTTCGGGAGTTTATAAGTGGGAATTCAAGTAGCTCTTAGGATATCTTTCCGACAGATGCATGATATGAGATTGGGGTTTGACGTCTAGTGGTCCGTCTTTCCACGGTTGGTTTTACAGTGGTCTCGTAGTGTCTTAAAGAGTCCTTGGCTATGCCGACTCGGGGACGCTTCGTATGTCATGTGCACTGCCTTGTACATGATGGTGCTGTACGATCGAGCCCGTGTGGGCCCCACCATGAAAACTTCGGGCGAAATCTCTATCATATGTTTGTTCCGGCTTATTTTGCAAGCCAAATCCTTTGTTTTTGTTTTGTGGTATTCGAGTTGCTTCAATGCCAAGTGTGGATCCATACCTTTCCTAAACGGTGTTTTCATATTGCTATGTGAATACTAATCCTTCTTGATCATCGAGGTCGTCATGTTAATTCGTTTCCAACCGGCGTGCTTCTCTTCAAGTGGATCCGATCATTTCAACATTCACAAGATCACCTCTCAGTTTTTCCCAACGTTGTTTGTTTCATCCGTCCCAAATTGTCTTTGTTTTCCCGCCCTCCCACCCTTTTTCTTCAAGGACTAAGATTTCTTAACCAGGTATCCTTTTTATTGATGGGAAGCCTCTCCATCCTTTTCCGTCAATGTTCTTACCCGGTGGTTCTCAGGAAGATGTTCTTCAAGTTTATCATTCTTCATTCTTTTTTCTTCTCCGGTGAATTCAATTCAAGCTTTCAGTGTCGATCATAGCCCTTTCCTCCTTTCAAATGCTTTCTCATGCCGGTGTACCTCTTAATCATCCACTTCTCGCCATTCATTTGTTCTGGAGTGCTGGAGATATCTCAGAAGATTCGTGTTTCCACTCCGCATCAATTCTAACTATTTCGAGGTTGTTACCTCATTCAAGCCATTTAATTCAACCGGTGTAATCTCTCTTTCAAGTAATCATTTCAACGGTGTTTCTTTTGAGTGGGCCCTAACCCACAGGTTTTTTTCCCAGGATCTTACCTAACTCTTCTAATTTTTTTTCCGGAGTTATTCTCAAATTCATTGCAAAGTTTGATGTAAGAATGAATTATCATCAGTCATGTCTTTCTCCAAGATCTTTTAAATTCTTTTCATCGTTGGTTCAACCTTTCCAATTTTCATCCCGAGGTATCTCAACAATTCATGATGGTGTTTCTCATCGTCATTCTCAACATCTGAAGACCGAAGAAGAATTTCTCCTAAATCTTGGTCCGTTCTCTTGAAGATTCATAGTCCTAGCTTATGCCATCCTCTCACAATTGTTTTTCGATTGTGAGAATTCTTTTCTTACCCATCCGGAGCATTTCATGAGTTGTTTTCATTTTCTTGATCATCCAAAGGCCATCATTTCAGAAGATTTCTTTGTTCTAAGTTTTCAGATTCATTCTCCAATTATTCTAAATTGATGTCTCTTCGTTCATCTCCATATTCTCCCGGTGCATCGTTCAAATATCCTCTAGTCAGCTCGTGATCTATTCGTTCTCATGTATCTAATTTCCCTCGAGTATTTTCACGCGTTCTTTAATTCTTACGGTGTTTCGTCCTCTTTTCTTCAATTGTTTTCAATTCTCGCGGTGGTTCGTTCAAGAGTTCTCTTTCTTGGTTATCATATTAATTTATTCGTTGTTTCAATCCTACCTTAATCCTTATTCAAGACCTTATTCAAGTTTGTGCTATATCTATCTTAATCCTTTCTACGAGAATAAGTAGTATGCCAAATCCGTTGCTTGTCATCAATCTAAATTGGTGATGGATACGCGTAATGTAATTCTTATTCTTGTTTTCCTCCAAGTGATTAATTCCTTCTTCCGGAGTTCGTTCATGTTATCAAATTTTCGGCTCCAAGTTGTTCATCTTTTCTTTCCGGAGCTCCAAGTTATTTCAATTATATCATTTCAAAGCTTCATCTAATCATTGCAAGGCTTCTCCCGGAGTTCTTTTCAAGTTTCCATTTCGTTTGATCATTCTTTTATTACCAGAGTTCTTCATCGAGGCTCTACATGGTGGCTCATCAAGGATTCATTTCATTCTTCAATTGTTCTTCAAGATTTCTCTTGGAGTCAAGATCCGTCAAGCTATACTCTAAAATAAACATGGTGTTCAACACATGTTTTGTTTTGAGGAGTTCAAGCATTCTTCATCTTGCATTCTAAAGTGCAATTCATTCTACCTTATCATTTGAGGTGGTGTTATGTTATTCTTGACAATTGAGTTCGCGTTTCATGATTCACATGTTGTCAAGAATGAAATATTTTAAATCCACCAATCTCTTTGTTGGATTTATCTTGTGTCATGTTTCACCTAAAGCCTTCCCTAAGGAATGTTGCTAATTGTGGTGTCTATTCAATGATCCAAGTTTTCTCCTATCCTCTCGGCAAGAGAAGTTTTCATCTCTTCGTTGATCTCAAGCAAGCAATTGTTTCCGTTAGTGGCGGGTTGTCACCTCATAATTTTGAAATGTGTTCCATAAGCCCACAACAAGCTTGTTCTTTTTGTTGTTGATTTCCCAACAACTCCGTTCTAACCTTCTTGGAAGGGCGCTTTCCGAGCTTATTTGTGGCAGAAGTTGTCATTTTCTTCTCCATTCCTTTATTCCAATGATCTATCTTCTATTTTTTCTTCCGGAGGCATGGTGATGTTGCTATCTTCACTCATCATCTCGATTTGTGAGGACCGTGTTCTTTTCGTGCTTATCCATTCCCAACCGGAGTGTCGTGCCCTCTTTTCAAGTTCTTCCCATTCTGTCAAGTTTTGCCTCCCTTCTAAACCGGAGTGCTGTCTGAAATCTTCCTTACCCCTTGTGCCATTCTTTCATTAGTTCCGGAGGCAATGTGTTGTTAATTTCATCGAGTATCCTCTCATCTTGTCAAGATCATGTTCAATTCCTTCCATTTACAGTTGGAGTGCTGCCCAAATTATATCATTCTTATCCCTTCCCTATCTTGTTTTAACCGGAGTGGTTTTAAATATCTATCGTGTCAATTAACCTCAAGGTTCTCATGGTGTACCTTGCTTCCATTTACTACGGAGTGCTCTCAATTCGCTTATCTCCGTTGTGTCATTCCTCAAGCTTTGTGACCTCTCAAGGTTCTTTGGTTTCACTCGTTTGTCAAGAAGCAATTTAGTTTTACCTCTTCTCCTCATCTTCCGTTTTCCCTCCGGTGCCATCCTAGATCTCGGGACGAGATCCTCTTGTAGTGGTGGAGTGTTGTAACGCCCCGAGACCGACGCTCCAGACGCCTTCCATATATTTCGTGTTCGGCGTGTGTTTTATTTGTGTGTTGCATTCATCATCGCATCATTTGCATTACATCGGCACTTTGTTGCCGTCATGTTTTAAAACTTGCATTCGCTCGTCGTTGACGTTTCTCCCTTTGCCTTCATCACCTTCCCTCGGATCGCCTTGCCTGCGTTGGCCGTTCCAGACCAATCGGGTTTTCGCTTCTCTCTTGTCTGACCGTTTGACCCTCTCTGCACAACCACCGACCCCCTCCGGCGTGCGTCCGAAAACTTCCCCGAACCCGACCCGGACTGTTGTGACCGTTGGGTCCGAATCATCCCCTAACATCTACAAAACATCTCCGTTTCTTATTTGGACTCCCTATCTAATTTTCTCGACCGCCCGATTACGATCGGACGGACCGAGTAATCCCTCCCCTAATCTCCTACCTATTTAAATAGTCCACCCCTAGTCTAATTTGAGACCAAACCCTAAATCTAGGAGGTTTGTCCTCCCCCGCCGCCACTCACCATCTTCCTCGGGATCCATCCCGATCCACCTGCCTCCTCTCCCTGGAATTCCCCGTCGGGCCAACCCTGGCCTCTCTTCGATCCACCCATCTAGCCAGCAACTCCACCCATCCCATCCATCGATCCAGCACCGATCCCTCGATCCAGGCCCGAGGCTCCAAGCTCCCCTGCCTCCACGAACACGAGCGCCCGTGCCCCTGCCGTCCTAGCAGCAGCAGCAACAACCTCGCCGTCGCCGCCTCAGATGAGCCCCTGACCTTGCCTTCTCTTGCGCCTCCTCCTCCCCGTCATGCTCCCCGCTCTCTCTCTCATGCCTCTGCCTCTCTCTCACAGGGAACCATGTTGAGGCCATGGAGAAAATGCAACACCGCCGCCCTTGGGGTTCGTCGCTGACGGCCATCCCCGTCGTCCGCCTCTGCGTCCCTGCTCCAGATCGGCCGCCAAGCCGCCTTCCTCCGCAGCAACCCAGCGCCGCCGCCCATGGAGCTCCTGCCTCCACTGCCGTCCGTCCGCGCGGCCGCCCCACTTCATCTCCGCCTTGATCCGATGCCGCCGGACCCGCTCTTTTCCTGGCCTCCTCACTGCCGAACCGTAGGTTCTCCTCAGGCCGTCGCACCCCTGCCATCTCGCTGCGGTCTCTCTTCTTCCCTGGTTTCCCCTCTGAATTTCTCTGTCTTTTTTTCAGGCAACAGCAGCTTCCATGGCCTTGTAGCTCGCCACCGGCCTCCACAAGCCAAGCGCCACCGGATCTGGAGGATCCGGGCCTCCCTCACTTTCCCGTGTCCGTCCCCTGCCTCTCCGTCTCGCCGGAGTCCGTGCGAGCCATCGTCGCGAGCTCCAGCGCCGATGCTCCTCTGTTTTCTGTCGAACAGAGGGCGACGCGCCCGTAGCCTCCCCGCCTCGCGCGTCTGGGCCATTTCCAGCGCCAGCAAGGTCCAGCGCCCACCTCGGCCTTCCCTCCAGCCGGCCTGCATGCGCCCCTCTTGGGCCTCCTCCATCGACCGGGCCTCAGCCCATGGTGAGCAGCGTCCAGTGCCCGCTCCTGTGCACCAGTGGGCCAGCCAGATTAGGCCCGCAGTGTTTTTTTTCCGCTGCTGCAAATTTGTCTAATTATCCAAAAACTGCATATTTACAGATTGACCCTCCATGTTCATGCATTTAATATCTCACAAACCATGCATCGGATTAAAATGATTTTAACATGTAAAATGCTCAGAAATTTGTGTAGTTTAATAATATGCCACTCTCATCCATGTTTAAAATGTTTAAAATGATGTTTGTTTAAATTTGCATAAATGCCATGTTAAAATGATTTATTTCATAACTAAATAACCGTAGCTCGGATTTAAATAAACTTTATATGTAAATGGGGTAGAAAAATGCATAGATTAACATGGTGCATTTCATTTTGCTGTTTAACAACATTAAAATTGTGTTTAGGGCAGAACAGTACCAAATTCAATATATGCATATGAGGTTTTTCTGGAATTGTTGTTTGTTGTTCCGGCCTCATTTAAATTGCCTAAAATAGGTAGTTTCCATATGCTTCACCTCTTGCCATGGTTAATAACATTTAATATTGTTGGGTCCATAAATGAGAGAGAACTAAATAATTGATGTGGTGTTTCGTCAATATGCAACTCGTTGCATATTGAGCTCCACTTAATTTGTAGTGTTGTCTGTTGCACTTTGCCATGCCATGCCTCATTAAACCGGACATGCATCATACTTGATTGTGCATCATGCCATGTTTCTGTGATGGTTGTTTACTATGTTGTTTGTTTCTTTCCGGGTTGCTTCTCTCGTTAGCTTCGGTTTCGTTCCGGGGTTGTGAGGATTCGTTCGACTACATCCATTTGTCTTCTTCATGGACTCGTTCTTCTTCCTTGCGGGATCTCAGGCAAGATGACCACCCCTCGAAATCACTTCTATCTTTGCTTTGCTAGTTGCTCGTTCTATTGCCATGCTGCGCTACCTACCACTTGCTATATCATGCCTCCCATACTGCCATGTCAGCCCCTAACCTTTTCACCCTTCCTAGCAAACCGTTGTTTGGCTATGTTACCGCTTTGCTCAGCCCCTTCTTATAGCGTTGCTAGTTGCAGGTGAAGATGAAGATTGCTCCATGTTGGATTATGTTTATGTTGGGATATCACAATATCTCTTATTTAATTAATGCATCTATATACTTGGTAAAGGGTGGAAGGCTCGGCCTTATGCCTGGTGTTTTGTTCCACTCTTGCCACCCTAGTTTCCGTCATACCGGTGTTATGTTCCTTGATTTTGCGTTCCTTACGCGGTTGGGTGATTTATGGGACCCCCTTGACAGTTCGCTTTGAATAAAACTCCTCCAGCAAGGCCCAACCTTGGTTTTACCTTTTGCTACCACCTATCCCCTTTTCCCTTGGGTTCTGCAGACTCAAGGGTCATCTTTATTTTAGACCCCCCCGGGCCAGTGCTCCTTCGAGTGTTGGTCCGAACCGAGCAGCCTGCGGGGCCACCTCGGGGAAACTCGAGGTCTGGTTTTACTCGTAGCTTGACTTATCCGGTGTGCCCTGAGAACGAGATATGTGCAGCTCCTATCGGGATTTGTCGGCACATCGGGCGGCTTTGCTGGTCTTGTTTTACCATTGTCGAAATGTCTTGTAAACCAGGATTCTGAGACTGATCGGGTCTTTCCGGGAGAAGGTTTATCCTTCGTTGACCGTGAGAGCTTATAATGGGCTAAGTTGGGACACCCCTGCAGGGTATTATCTTTCGGAAGCCGTGCCCGCGGTTATGTGGCAGATGGGAATTTGTTAATGTCCGGTTGTAGAGAACTTGACACTCGACTTAATTAAAATACATCAACCGCGTGTGTAGCCGTGATGGTCTCTTTTCGGCGGAGTCCGGGAAGGGAACACGGCTTTTGAGTTATGTCTGACGTAAGTAGAAGTTCAGGATCACTTCTTGATCATTGCTAGTTGACGACCGTTCCGTTGCTTCTCTTCTCGCTCTTATTTGCGTATGTTAGCCACCATATATGCTTAGTGCTTGCTGCAGCTCCACCTCACTACCCTTTCCTACCTATAAGCTTAAATAGTCTTGATCTCGCGGGTGTGAGATTGCTGAGTCCTCGTGACTCACAGATACTTCCAAAACAGTTGCAGGTGCCGATGATACCAGTGCAGGTGACGCAACCGAGCTCAAGTGGGAGCTCGATGAAGATCTTGTTCGTTGTGTTGTTTCTTTTCATGTTGATCAGTAGTGGAGCCCAGTTGGGACGATCGGGGATCTAGCAGTTGGGTTATCTTCTTTTCTTTTGGTTTTGACCGTAGTTGGTCTATGTGTGTACTCTGAATGATGTATGATTTATTTATGTATTGTGTGAAGTGGCGATTGTAAGCCAACTCTTTATCCCATTCTTGTTCATTACATGGGATTGTGTGAAGATGACCCTTCTTGCGACAAAACCACAATGCGGTTATGCCTCTAAGTCGTGCCTCGACATGTGGGAGATATAGCCGCATCGTGGGTGTTACACAGTCACCACACAAAGAGCTATCCAAAGCGCAAGCTATTACCCAAATTCGATGAGGAGGCCTTAGAGCCCACACAGCCGAAAAATAAAACGGTCGACCGGTCGGATCGACCACCTCGTGGCCGCGATAGGGCGGCTAACGAGGCCGCACATAAGTCAGGACATGATCCAAGCAAGGACTTGCATCAAAAGGCCGACATGACCATATCCATCTACGGATCTAGGAAGCGCGCTCTAGCGCAGAATCAAAACCGAACACTACAACCATCAGAACGCCATGACACATCCAAATACAGGGGTGCCGCGCACCCCCTATGTTTCACCGATGAGGTGCTGGATCACGAATTTCCAGAGGGATTCAAACCCGTGAACATAGAGGCGTACGACGGAACAACTGACCCTGGGGTCTGGATTGAGGACTTCATCCTCCATATCCATATGGCTCGCAGAGACGATCTCCACGCCATCAAATACTTGCCCCTCAAGTTGAAAGGACCAGCTCGGCACTGGCTGAAGAGCCTCCCTGAAAATTCAATTGGAAGTTGGGAGGAGCTTGAGGATGCTTTTAGGGCTAACTTTCAAGGGACCTATGTCCGACCTCCGGATGCAGACGATTTAAGTCATATAATTCAACAGCCCGGAGAGTCAGCCCGAAACCTTTGGAACAGATTTCTCACTAAGAAGAATCAAATCGTTGACTGCCCGGACGCCGAAGCCTTAGCAGCTTTCAAACACAGCGTCCGAGACGAATGGCTTGCCAGACACCTCGGCCAAGAAAAACCAAGGACAATGTCAGCCCTAACAAGCCTTATGACCCGCTTTTGCGCGGGCGAAGATAGCTGGCTGGCATGTAGTAGCGCCAGCGACCCAGGCACATCCGAAGTCAGGGATGGTAACGGAAAACCACGACGCAGTAAAAGCAAGCGTCGAAATAACGAAGACAGCCCAGACAACATGGCGGTAAATGCCGGATTTAGGGGCTCTCGACCCGGTCAGCGAAAAAAGCCTTTCAAAGGCAACAGAGATGGACCGTCCAGCCTAAACAAGATTCTAGACAAATTATGTCAGATTCATGGCACCTCCGATAAACCTGCAAATCACACCCACAGAGAATGTTGGGTCTTCAAGCAGGCCGGCAAGTTAAATGCGGAACACAAGGGGAGGGATACACCAGGTGAAGACGAGGATGAGCCTCGCCAGCAAAGCACTGGGGGACAGAAAAAATTCCCACCAGAGGTCAAAACAGTGAACATGATTCACGTGACGAAGAGGAGAAGCAAACATGCACTCCGAGACATACGTGCCGTAGAGCCCGTCACCCCTAGGTTCAACCCTTGGTCGGCCTGCCCGATCACTTTTGATTGCAGGGATCATCTGACAAGTATCCGGCACGGAGGATTGGCTGCCTTGGTGCTAGACCCAATTATCGACGGATACCATCTCACCCAAGTCCTCATGGACGGCGGCAGTAGTCTTAATCTGATATATCAGGACACAGTCTGCAAAATGGGGATAGACCCGACAAGAATCAGCCACAGTAATACTACCTTTAAAGGAGTAATACCAGGCCTAGAGGCCCGCTGTACGGGCTCTATAGTACTAGAGGTTGTATTCGGTTCTCCCGACAACTTCCGAAGTGAAAAGTTAACCTTCGACATCACTCCATTCCGAAGCGGCTATCAAGCACTACTCGGAAGAACAGCTTTCGCTCGTTTTAATCCAGTACCGCATTACACTTCTCTTAAGCTTAAGATGCCCGGCCACGTGGCATCATCACAATTAGCGGAAATATTGAGCGTTCCGCGCGCGAGGAAGAACGTGTGGCGGCTTTAGCAGCCGAACACTAAACGGCCTCTCCAACCAGAATAAATGATCGGTCGTCAAGACCGCGGACACGGCTAGACGAGTCCGGCTCATCACTAGCTGTAACAACTTAGTTAAACATGAGATTGGTTTGATGGATATACCCCCATAGGCGGTACCAGGGGCTTCCCGCATGTAAAAAGGACTACAGTTCGGCTCGACCTTACTTATCTTGAATTTTAATGGTTTATTGAGAATAACCAATTTTTCGCACGACAACTTTCACCTAAGTTCTTCTCTTTTACAGATGATAATCGTGCTGCACCCTTCCAGGATATGGCACAATGGAGACACAGGCGTAGACGTGCAGCAGGGCCCCGCTCAAAGGTTTCTTTTTTAGATTAAGACCCTGTGTAAACCTTTTTTATTGTCTCTTGTTGTTTCACATCCTCCGGATACTCAGTATAACCGAGAGGGATGCTGACGTTATTGGCATTTCGCCACGTCAGAATAATGCACGTACCTGGACACTTGGGGTTCATTATCAAGGGCGTCACTCAGCCTGGTATATGTTGTAAAGACCGAATACCTTAGGGAGTGTTCGGCGTCGCGAGTTTGGCCTTATATGCATCAGCTCCGAATCATGTCTTTGGTCAAATGTTGGGTTTGCTCGGCTCCCGTGTTTTGCTACCTTACGTTCCGCTCTATCGGCTAAGGTGGCACCGGGAGAACTACTGGGATTGTGCCCTGGTTCACCCGGACGAGCACCTCAGTAGAGAAAGCCGAAAACTGACTGTCATGATAAAGTGTGAGACTGGTCAACCACTCGATGACTCATCGGAATCCCTGATTCCTCCGCATTAACGAAGGACCGGTTTCCTCGGTCATGTACGTACGCGCACCGTATTCGGATAGCCGCGGAAATACCAGGGGCTATATCGTAGCCCCACTGTCAAACTCCTATGGTTAAGTGAAAGTGTTAAAGCAATATAGTCCTCTTGCCTCGTTCGCCGCGCTACCACCTCCTTCATGGACCAAGACGTTGGAGGAAGGATTGGGATGATGAACTGGATCAATTCTTTCTTTCGCCGACTGACCAAGGTAATTAATTCCTTCCATTGGCCAGGCGGTCAAGTGTGAAGACGCGCTTTTGCGAACACCCCCGCATTATATGCGTGGGGGCTGAAGCCGACGACTACAAACTTTCAGTATATATATATACATACATAAACGACCGCACAGGAGGCATAATAATACTTTCAGGCAAAAGTATAAACATAGCCTTTATAATTCAAATAACATTGTTCTTACAATTGGGATCCATGTCACTAGAACATGATACTCTTCGAGCACTGAGCCTCTATTAAACGAGCGCCTTCCAAGACTTCTTCAAAATAGTGGTCAGCCGGTACCCGGCCTACCGCCAAACTCTGGGATGCAATAGCGGTGGCCTCCGTCTCTGCCCAGTATGTCTTGACACGGGCAAGAGCCATCCGCGCACCCTCTATGCACGCCGACCTCTTCACAGCGTCGATATGCGGCACAGCACCAAGGAATTGTTGCACTAAGCCAAAATAACTATTCGGCTTTGGTCCTTCCGGCCAAAGATGATCCACAACAGACCTCATGGCAAGCCTGTACAACCTATGGAGCTCGGCCCATTCGGCCATTTGCTCATTTAACAACAGCGGACGCGCCGGGGCATTGAACTGTGACCAGAACAACTTTTCTACTTCGTGATCTTTTTGATCTTCGAAAAACTTGGTTGCATCAGCAGCCTTGCTGCCAAATCCAGGTACGCGTCCGCAGAACTCCATAATTGACCCAGAAGGGTATACTTAGGATCTCCAAACTTTCTCCACAACAAAAAGGGCTTCCCAGCCGTGATATTTTCGGCTTGACGTAGCTCCTCTTCGCCGCTCTGATTTTAGAGCGGGTTTCCTTGGCTGCTACCGTGGCTTTCTCCAGGTCCGCCGTCTTCGTTCGGTTTTCCTTTTCAAGAAGCTCATAACGGTCGGCGGCATCTTTCAGCTCAACAGCCATCTTGGCTATTTTCTCTTTGCTCTGGCAATGGGCAGCCTGTTCGGCTCTTAGCTCTTCGACCGCCTTTAGGGCGGCTGCATCACTCCTCCTGGCTTGTTCCTTGGCTCGGGCAAGTTCCGCCCGAAGGGTCTCCACGGCGGCAACTCCATCTGCAGTCACAACATATTACAGATACTAGCATCATGCTCCTCTTAATATGTGTTGATCATAGGAGAATACGTACCCTGTGCCTCGTCAAACCGCTTGTTTACAAGCACGATGTCGGCATCTGCCGCATCAAGTTGCCGCTTCAGTTCGGCAAACTCACCAGTCCGGCTAGCCACCGGACCCTTAGCCGCCTGCACATGAAAGCAGCACGGTTATTACCTGGGACTATGATCCTCTATTTGCCGTCTTTTTTGACAGCAACCTGAGTCTCAGGGGCTACTATCTGCATAGGGCACACCTAGCGTGTGCGGTACCGTCAAAAAATAAATATTACTTTGCGTACCTCAAAGCCTCTCAGCAGGCTCATAAAAACTTCATGCAACCCGCTTTCAGCGAATGAAATCCTCACAACCACCGTACCCATTAGTGTACGATGCGCTTCTGAGATAGCCTCTTGCTCCAAAAGATTCATCAGTGCGTCTGGTCGTGCACTGGGCAGTCCCGGACTCTTTCTGTTGCTCTCCTTAGGAGCCGCATACTCCGGACTTTGGGTGGCCGAAGGGTTACCCTCTGGCCTAGGCGGATCAGGGGAAATCCTCCGTGACGACACTGTTGGGGAACGTAGCAGAAATTCAAAATTTTCTACGCATCACCAAGATCAATCTATGGATTAACTAGCAACGAGAGAGAGGGGAGTGCATCTTCATACCCTTGAAGATCACGATGCGGAAGCGTTGCAAGAACGCGGTCGGTGGAGTCGTACACGAAGCGATTCAGATCGCGGCCGAATCCGATCTAAGCACCGAACAACGGTGCCTCCGCGTTCAACACACATGCAGCCCGGTGACGTCTTCCGTGCCTTGATCCAGCAAGGAGAGAGGGAGAGGTTGGGGAAGACTCTGTCCAGCAGCAGCACAAAGGCATGGTGGTGATGGAGGAGCGTGGCACTCCAGCAGGGCTTCGCCAAGCACTACAAGAGACGAGGAGGGAGAGGGGTAGGGCTGCGCCAAGAGAGAGGGAGACTCATGTCTATGGCAGCCCCAAAACCCCCACTATATATAGGGGAAGGGGAGGGGCTGCGCCCCCATCTAGGGTCCCCCCCTTAGGGGTGGCGGCCAGCCCTAGATTGGATGGAGGGGGCGGCCAAGAGGGGGAGAGAAGGGGGGCGCACCCTAGGTGGGCCTTAGGCCCATCTGAGCTTAGGGTTTTCCCCTTTCCCCTTTTCCATGCGCCTTGGGCCTCTTGTGGGAGGCGCACCAGCCCACCTAGGGGCTGGTCCCTTCCCACACTTGGCCCATGCAGGCATCCGGGGTTGGTGGCCCCTCCCGGTGCACCCCCGGAACCCTCCGGTGGTCCCGGTACATTACCGGTGACGCCCGAAACTCTTCCGATGGCCAAAGCCTCACTTCCTATATATTATTCTTTACCTCCGGACCATTCCGGAACTCCTCGTGACGTCCAGGATCTCATCCGGGACTCCGAACAACATTCGGTAACCACGTATATCTATTCCCTATAACCCTAGCGTCATCGAACCTTAAGTGTGTAGACCCTACGGGTTCGGGGACCATGCAGACATGACCGAGACGTTCTCCGGCCAATAACCAACAGCGGGATCTGGATACCCATGTTGGCTCCCACATGTTCCACGATGATCTCATCGTATGAACCACGATGTCGGGGATTCAATCAATCCCGTATACAATTCCCTTTGTCAATCGGTATGTTACTTGCCCGAGATTCGATCGCCGGTATCCCAATGCCTCGTTCAATCTCGTTACCGGCAAGTCACTTTACTCGTTCTGTAATGCATGATCCCGTGACTAAATACTTAGTCACACTGAGCTCATTATGATGATGCATTATCGAGTGGGCCCAGAGATACCTCTGCGTAATACGGAGTGACAAATCCCAGTCTCAATTCGTAGCAACCCAACAGACACTTTCGGAGATACCTGTAGTGTACCTTTATAGCCACCCAGTTACGTTGTGACGTTTGGTACACCCAAAGCATTCCTACGGTATCCGGGAGTTGCACAATCTCATGGTCTAAGGAAATGGTACTTGACATTAGAAAAGCTCTTAGCAAACGAACTACACGATCTTGTGCTATGCTTAGGATTGGGTCTTGTCCATCACATCATTCTCCTAATGATGTGATCCCGTTATCAATGACATCCAATGTCCATGGTCAGGAAACCATAACCATCTATTGATCAACGAGCTAGTGAACTAGAGGCTTACTAGGGACATGTTGTGGTCTATGTATTCACACATGTATTACGGTTTCCAGTTAATACAATTATAGCATGAACAATAGACAATTATCATGAACAAGGAAATACAATAATAACCATTTTATTATTGCCTCTAGGGCATATTTCCAACAGTCTCCCACTTGCACTAGAGTCAATAATCTAGTTGACATCACTATGTGATTGTAACAAATCCAACACCCATGGGGTTAGTTCATATCTCGCTTGTGAGAGAGGTTATTAGTCAACGGGTCTGAACCTTTCAGATCCATGTGTGCTTTACAAATCTCTATGTCATCTTGTAGATGCAGCTACCACGCACTACTTGGAGCTATTCCAAATAACTGCTCTACTATACGAATCCGGTTTACTACTCAGAGTCATCCGGATTAGTGTCAAAGTTTGCATCGACGTAACCCTTTACGACGAACTCTTTTACCACCTCCATAATCGAGAAAATTCCTTAGTACACTAGTTACTAAGGATAAGTTCGATCGCTGTCATGTGATCCATTCCTGGATCACTCTTGTGCCCCTTGACTGACTCATGGCAAGGCACACTTCAGGTGCGGTACACAGCATAGCATACTGTAGAGCCTACGTCTAAAGCATAGGGGACGACCTTCATCCTTTCTCTCTCTTCTGCCGTGGTCAGGTCTTGAGTCTTACCCAATACTCACACCTTGTAACACAGCCAAGAACTCCTTCTTTGTTGATCTATTTTGAACTCCTTCAAAATCTTGTCACGGTATGTATTCATTTGAAAGTACTATTAAGCGCTTTTGATCTATCCTTATAGATCTTGATGCTCAATGTTCAAGTAGCTTAATCCAGGTTTTCCATTGAAAAACACTTTTCAAATAACCCTGTATGCTTTCCAGAAATTCTACATCATTTCTGATCAACAATATGTTAACAACATATACTCATCAAAAAATCTATAGTGTTCCCACTCACTTCTTTGGAAATACAAGTTTCTCATAAACTTTGTATAAACCCAAAATCTTTGATCATCTCATGAAAGCGTACATTCCAACTCTGAGATGCTTACTCCAGTCCTTAGAAGGATTGCTGGAGCTTTGCATACTTGTTAGCATCTTTCAGGATTGACAAAACCTTCTGGTTGTATCACATACAACCTTTCCTCAAGAAAATCATCGAGGAAACAATGTTTTTGACATCCTATCTGCAAGATTTCATAAATAATGCAGTAACTGCTATTATAATTCCAACAGACTCTTAGCATCGCTACGAGTGAGAAAATCTCATCGTAGTCAACTCCTTGAACTTGTCGGAAAACATCTTAACGACAAGTCGAGCTTTCTTAATGGTGACACTTACCATCATTGTCCGTCTTCCTTTTAAAATCCATCTACACCCAACAGCCTTACGACCATCAAGTAGTTCTTCCAAAGTCTATACTTTGTTTTATACATGGATCCACTCTCGGATTTTATGGCCTCGAGCCATTCGTCGGAATCTGGGCCCACCATCGTTTCTCCATAGCTCGTAGGTTCATTGTTGTCTAGCAACAAGACTTCCAAGACATGATTACGTACCACTCTGAAGTAGTACGCATCCTTGTCGTCCTACGAGGTTTGGTAGTGACTTGATCCGAAGTTTCATGATCACTATCATAAGCTTCCAATTCAATTGGTGTAGGTGCCACAGGAACAACTTCTTGTGCCCTGCTACACACTAGTTGAAGGGACGGTTCAATAACCTCATCAAGTCTCCACCATCCTCCCACTCAATTCTTTCGAGAGAAACTTTTCCTCGAGAAAGGACCCGTTTCTAGAAACAATCACTTTTGCTTCTAGATCTGAAATAGGAGGTATACCCAACTGTTTTGGGTATTCTATGAAGATGCATTTATCCACTTTGGGTTCGAGCTTATCAGCCTGAAATTTTTCCACATAAGCGTCGCAGCCCCAAACTTTTAAGAAACGACAGCTTAGGTTTCTCTAAACCATAGTTCATACGGTGTCGTCTCAACAGAATTGTGTGGTGCCCTATTTAAAGTGAATGCGGTTGTCTCTAATGCCTAACCCATAAACGATAGTGTAATTTGATAAGAGAAATCATGGTATGCACCATATCCAATAGGGTGCAGTTATGATGTTCGGACACACCATCACACTATGGTGTTCCAGGCGGTATTAGTTGTGAAACAATTTCCACAATGTCTTAATTGTGTGCCAAACTCGTAACTCAGATATTCATCTCTATGATCATATCACAGACATTTTATCCTCTTGTCACGACGATCTTCAACTTCACTATGAAATTACTTGAACCTTTCAATAATTCAGACTTGTGTTTCATCAAGTAAATATTCTCAGCATCTACTCAAATCATCTGTGAAGTAAGAACATAACGATATCCACTGCGTGCCTCATCACTCATTGGACTGCACACATCAAATGTATTACTTCCAACAAGTTGCTCTCTTGTTTCATCTTACTGAAAACGAGGCCTTTCAGTCATCTTGCCCATGTGGTATGATTTGCATGTCTCAAGTGATTCAAAATCAAGTGAGTTCAAACGATCCATCTGTATGGAGTTTCTTCATGCATATCTACCAATAGACATGGTTCACATGTCTCAATCTTTTCAAAAACAAGTGAGTCCAAAGATCCATCAACATGGAGCTTCTTCATGCGTTTTATACCAATATGACTCAAATGGCAGTGCCACAAGTATGTGGTACTATCATTACTATCTTATATCTTTTGGCATGAACATGTGTATCACTACGATCGAGATTCAATAAACCATTCATTTTAGGTGCAAGACCATTGAAGGTATTACTCAAATAAACAGAGTAACCATTATTCTCCTTAAATGAATTATCGTATTGTGATAAACATAATCCAATCATGTCTACGCTCAACGCAAACACCAAATAACAATTATTTAGGTTTAACACCAATCTCGATGGTAGAGGGAGCATGCGATGCTTGATCACATCAACCTTGGAAACACTTCCAAACACATATCGTCATCTCACCTTTAGCTAGTCTCCGTTTATTCCGTAGCCTTTTATTTCGAGTCACCAACACTTAGAACCCGAACCGGTATCTAATACCCTGGCGCTACTAGGAGTACTAGTAAAGTACACATTAATATAATGTATATCCAATATACTTCTGTCGACCTTGTCTGCCTTCTCATCTACCAGGTATCTAGGGTAGTTCTGCTTCAGTGACCGTTCCCCTCATTACAGAAGCACTTAGTCTCGGGTTTGGGTCCAACCTTGGGTTTCTTCACTAGAGCAGCAACTGATTTGCCATTTCATGAAGTATCCCTTCTTTCCCTTGCCCTTCTTGAAACTAGTGGTTTTACTAACCATCAACAATTGATGCTCCTACTTGATTTCTACTTTCGCGGTGTCAAACATCGCGAGTTGCTCAAGGATGATCATGTCTATCCCTGATATGTTATAGTTCATCACGAAGCTCTAATAGCTTGGTGGCAGTGACTATGGAGAACCATCACTATCTCATCTGGAAGACAACTCCCACTCGATTCAAGCGATTGTAGTACTCAGACAATCCGAGCACATGCTCAACGATTAAGCTTTTCTCCCTTAGTTTGCAGGCTTAAGAAACTTGTCAGAGGTCTCATACCTCTTGACGTGGGCACGAGCCTAAAATCCCAATTTCAGCTCTTGGAACATCTCATATGTTCCGTGACGTTTCAAAATGTCTTCAGTGCCTCAATTCTAAACCGTTCAACATTACGCACTGAACTATCACGTAGTCATCAAAACGTGTATGTTAGATGTTCGCAACATCCACAAACGACGCTCGAGGTTCAGCACACCGAGCAGTGCATTAAGGACATAAGCCTTCTGTGCAGCAATGAGGACAATCCTCAGTTTACGGACCCAGTCCGCATAATTGCTACTATCAACTTTCAACTAAATTTTCTCTAGGAACATATCTTAGTAGAACTAAAGCGTAAGCTATGACATAATTTGCAAAGACCTTTTGACTATGTTCATGAACTCCCACTCAGATAGACATCCCTCTAGTCATCTAAGTGATACATGATCCGAGTCAACTAGGCCGTGTCCGATCATCACGTGAGACGGACTAGTCATCATCGGTGAACATCTCCATGTTGATCGTATCTACTATACGACTCATGTTCGACCTTTCGG
The DNA here is from genome assembly GCF_018294505.1 of Triticum aestivum. NCBI lineage: Eukaryota > Viridiplantae > Streptophyta > Magnoliopsida > Poales > Poaceae > Triticum > Triticum aestivum. Next base: position 416,960,312 of record NC_057808.1, on the reverse strand, counting down.
TCTCTTGTGTTCCGAGGCCATGTCTGTACATGCTAGGCTCGTCAAGTCAACCTAAGTGTTTCGCATGTGTAAATCTGGCTTACACCCGTTGTATGCGAACGTTAGAATCTATCACACCTGATCATCACGTGGTGCTTCGAAACAACGAACCTTCGCAACGGTGCACAGTTAGGGGGAACACGTCTCTTGAAATTTTAGTGAGGGATCATCTTATTTATGCTACCGTAGTTCTAAGCAAATAAGATGTAAACATGACAAACATCACATGCAAATCATAAAGTGACATGATATGGCCAATATCATCTTGCGCCTTTGATCTCCATCTTCAAGGCGCGGCATGATCACCTTCGTCACCAGCATGACACCATGATCTCCATCATCATGATCTCCATCATCGTGTCTTCATGAAGTTGTCTCGCCAACTATTACTTCTACTACTATGGCTAACGGTTAGCAATAAAGTAAAGTAATTACATGGCGTTTTCATTGACATGCAGGTCATACAAAAAATAAAGACAACTCCTATGGCTCCTGCCGGTTGTCATACTCATCGACATGCAAGTCGTGATTCCTATTACAAGAACATGATCAATCTCATACATCACATATATAATTCATCACATCCTTTTGGCCATATCACATCACATAGCATACCCTGCAAAAACAAGTTAGACGTCCTCTAATTGTTGTTGCATGTTTTACGTGGCTGCTATGGGTTTCTAGCAAGAACGTTTCTTACCTACGCAAAAGCCACAACGGTGATATGCCAATTGCTATTTATCCTTCATAAGGACCCTCTTCATCGAATCTGATCCGACTAAAGTGGGAGAGACAGACACCCGCTAGCCACCTTATGCATCAAGTGCATGTCAGTCGGTGGAACCTGTCTCACGTAAGAGTATGTGTAAGGTCGGTCCGGGCCGCTTCATCCCACAATGCCGCCGAATCAAGATAAGACTAGTAACGGCAAGCAAATTGATCAAATCATCGCCCACAACTACTTTGTGTTCTACTCGTGCATAGAATCTACGCATAAACCTGGCTCATGATGCCACTGTTGGGGAACGTAGCAGAAATTCAAAATTTTCTACGCATCACCAAGATCAATCTATGGATTAACTAGCAACGAGAGAGAGGGGAGTGCATCTTCATACCCTTGAAGATCGCGATGCGGAAGCGTTGCAAGAGCGCGGTCGGTGGAGTCGTACACGAAGCGATTCAGATCGCGGCCGAATCCGATCTAAGCACCGAACAACGGTGCCTCCGCGTTCAACACACATGTAGCCCGGTGACATCTCCCGTGCCTTGATCCAGCAAGGAGACAGGGAGAGGTTGGGGAAGACTCCGTCCAGCAGCAGCACAACGACATGGTGCTGATGGAGGAGCGTGGCACTCCAGCAGGGCTTCGCCAAGCACTACGAGAGACGAGGAGGGAGAGGGGTAGGGCTGCACCAAGAGAGAGGGAGACTCATGTCTATGGCAGCCCCAAAACCCCCACTATATATAGGGGAAGGGGAGGGGCTGCGTCCCCATCTAGGGTTCCCCCCTTAGGGGCGGCGGCCAGCCCTAGATTGGATAGAGGGGGCGGCCAAGAGGGGGAGAGAAGGGGGGCGCACCCTAGGTGGGCCTTAGGCCCATCTGAGCCTAGGGTTTTCCCTTTCCCCTTTTCCATGCGCCCTGGGCCTCTTGTGGGAGGCGCACCAGCGCACCTAGGGGCTGGTCCCTTCCCACACTTGGCCCATGCAGGCATCCGGGGTTGGTGGCCCCTCCCGATGGACCCCCGGAACCCTCTGGTGGTCCCGGTACATTACCGGTGACGCCCGAAACTCTTCCGGTGGCCAAAACCTCACTTCCTATATATTATTCTTTACCTCCGGACCATTCCGAAACTCCTCGTGATGTCCAGGATCTCATCCGGGACTCCGAACAACATTCGGTAACCACGTATATCTATTCCCTATAACCCTAGCGTCATCGAACCTTAAGTGTGTAGACCCTACGGGTTCGGGGACCATGCAGACATGACCGAGACGTTCTCCGGCCAATAACCAACAGCGGGATCTGGATACCCATGTTGGCTCCCACATGTTCCACGATGATCTCATTGGATGAACCACGATGTCGGGGATTCAATCAATCCCGTATACAATTCCCTTTGTCAATTGGTATGTTACTTGCCCGAGATTCGATCGCCGGTATCCCAATACCTCGTTCAATCTCGTTACCGGCAAGTCACTTTACTCGTTCCGTAATGCATGATCCCGTGACTAAATACTTAGTCACATTGAGTTCATTATGACGATGCATTACCGAGTGGGCCCAGAGATACCTCTCCGTCATACGGAGTGACAAATCCCAGTCTCGATTCGTACCAACCCAACAGACACTTTCGGAGATACCTGTAGTGTACCTTTATAGCCAGCCAGTTATGTTGTGACGTTTGGTACACCCAAAGCATTCCTACGGTATCCGGGAGTTGCACAATCTCATGGTCTAAGGAAATGATACTTGACATTAGAAACGCTCTTAGCAAACGAACTACACGATCTTGTGCTATGCTTAGGATTGGGTCTTGTCCATCACATCATTCTCCTAATGATGTGATCCCGTTATCAATGACATCCAATGTCCATGGTCAGGAAACCATAACCATCTATTGATCAACGAGCTAGTCAACTAGAGGCTTACTAGGGACATGTTGTGGTCTATGTATTCACACATGTATTACGGTTTCCAGTTAATACAATTATAGCATGAACAATAGACAATTGTCATGAACAAGGAAATACAATAATAACCATTTTATTATTGCCTCTAGGGCATATTTCCAACAAACACCTCAGGGTCGTCCGCCTCATGAGGCGGGGAGGCACGGGGAGGCGTTTTGCTCTCCATCATCTCCGGAAGAAGGTCCCCCGATGACGAACTCTGTCGAGAAGGGCTACGATCCGGACTACAAGACATACGTCTCGGTTATTGTTCTCAGAAATAAAGCAGGGTATATGTACTATGAAGTACTTTTTACTTACAGCTCGGTGGAGGGCTGGTCCCCTTGCGGGTACTGTGCGGTAAGGATGCCCTCCGGGGTAGGCCCCCTGACGAAGGTTTCTTCCCTCGTTTGGAAACCATTGTTTCCAAGTCTTTAGAGGCGGCCCTCTTCCTTCCTTGGGGAGAAGGAATTTTAGATTCTTCTTCCTGGTTATCCTCCTTCGCGGAGGCACTAATTCCCCCGGTCTGGATGAATAATGAGTGTGGCCCGTTTTCGGCTGCTGTGTTCCTCCCTTTATCTTCCCCTGATGGCGCTTGATAAGGCGCAAGCTCAAGCATCCTGGCTAGTACAGGATCCGGTGGGCCTTCGAGAAGGGGGGCCGAACACCTGATCATCTTCGCCTTTTTTATCCAGCCCTGGTCAGAAGGCGACTTTTTAGAATGATGTTGTGGTAAATTAAAAGACAACGTGGTCGGCCGCGAAATTACTTACTTGGGTATCTGGACGATTGCAGCTCAGGCCCGCATCCTTGGTGGTGTCCGGACACTTTATTTGTGATCCGAAGAACAATCCGTACATCTCTTCGTGTGTCATGCCGAAGAAGTGCTGAATAGTTCACGGTCCTTCTGGGTTGAACTCCCACATACGGAGAGATCGACGTTTGCAAGGCAGGACTCGACGAACTAGCATGACTTGCATTACCTTGACAAGGCTGACATCTCTTTCGAGGAGATCTCGGATGCGGCTCTGCAATGTCGGCACATCATTTGCTGGCCCCCCAGTCCAGCCCCTTGTTGACCCATGATGCCAGTTGTGGCGGGGGGCCCGAGCGGAAAGCAGGGGCAACTACCCACTTAGTACCACGGGGAGCCGTGATGTAAAACCACTCCCGTTGCCATAAGCTGGACACCTCCGGGAAGGAACCCTTTGGCCATGGAGCGTCGGCGCCTTTGCCTATTATGGCACCTCCGCATTCTGCGTGTCGCCCATTAGTCATCATCGGCTTCACATTAAAGGTCTTGAGCCATAAGCCGAAGTGTGCGGTGACGTGGAGTAAGGCCTCACACACGACGATGAACGACGAGATGTGAAGGATGGAATCCGGGGCCAGGTCATGGAAATCCAGCCCGTAATAGAACATGAGCCCTCTAACAAAGGGATATAGATTAAAGCCTAGCCCTCGGAGGAAGTGGGAGACAAACACGACACTCTCGTCAGGCTCGGGAGTGGGGATGACCTGCCCTCGAGCAGGCAGCCTGTGCGAAATTTCGGCGGTCAGATACCTGGCCTCTCTTAGCCTCTTGATGTCCTCCTCTGTGATGGAAGAGGGCATCCACCGACCTTGAAGGTTGGATCCGGACATGATTGAAGGTCCGAAGCGCCTAGCCTGAGCCTTGGGTGTTGGAACTCGAGGTGGGGGAAGGATTCGACTGAGCGCGAGAAGAAAGGCACAGGCCTTGGCCCCTTTATAAAGAGGGCGAATATCAAGCGTCCTCCGCGTGGCCGTTTGGGACTTGCCTAAAATCGAGGAGTCATACCAACAGGCACGATTGGGTTACCCATACCCATATTGATGAGAATCCCGTGAAAAAAGGGACACGATCTCTGCCTCGACAAGACATGCCAATAAAACCGCGTCGCAACACGTGCAGTGGCAGGCTCAGAAAAACGGTTCGTCATGACCAGACCACGGCAGTGCGTCACGTTATGAAAAGCTGTCAGCAGATTAGATTTGTGGAAATATTATTCTCTCTACGGTGGTATGTGGAATTTGTTTTGCAGAGCCGGACACTATCCTTGTGTTCAAAATATTCTATAGATTATTTGAAGGAGGAACCCGCCTTGCAATGCCGAAGACAATCTGCGCGCCGGACTCATCGTCATTGAAGCCTCGTTCAGGGGCTACTGAGGGAGTCCTGGATTAGGGGGTCCTCGGACAGCCGGACTATATACTTCTGCCGGACTGTTGGACTATGAAGATACAAGACTCAAGACTTCGTCCCATGTCCGGATGGGATTCTCCTTGGCGTGGAAGGCAAGCTTGGCAATAGGGATATGTAGATCTCCTCCCTTGTAACCGACTCTGTGTAACCCTAGCCCCCACCGTGTCTATATAAACCGGAGGGTTTTAGTCCGTAGGACAACAACAACAATCATAACATAGGCTAGCTTCTAGGGTTTAGCCTCTACGATCCCGTGGTAGATCAACTTTTGTAATACTCATATCATCAAGATCAATCAAGCAGGAAGTAGGGTATTACCTCCATCGAGAGGGCCCGAACCTGGGTAAACATTGTGTCCCCTGCCTCCTGTTACCATCCGCCTTAGACGCACAGTTCGGGACCCCCTACCCGAGATCCGCCGGTTTTGACACCGACAGTGGCCAGGACAGCCGCGCCCCCCCTCTAGTCCGAATTGGACAAGGAGGGGGGGGGCTCCCCCTTTCCTTCTCTCCCTCTCTCCCTTCCTTCCCCTCTCCTACTCCTACTTGGAAGGGGGGAGTCCTACTCCCGGTGGGAGTAGGACTCCTCATGGGGCGCGCCATAGGAGGCCGACCCCCTCCCCCTCCTCCACTCCTTTATATACGGGGAGGGGGGCACCCCTTGGAGACAAAAGTTGATCAGTTGATCTTTTAGCCGTGTGCGGTGCTCCCTCCACCATAATCCACCTCGGTCATATCGTAGCGGTGCTTAGGCGAAGCCCTGCGTCGGTAGCATCATCATCACCGTCATCACGCCGTCGTGCTGACGGAACTCTCCCGCGAAGCTCTGCTGGATCGTGAGTTCGTGGGACGTCACCGAGTTGAACGTGTGCTGAACTCGGAGGTGCCGTGCGTTCGGTACTTGGATCGGTCGGATCATGAAGACGTACGACTACATCAACCGCGTTCTCATAACGCTTCCGCTTATGGTCTACGAGGGTACGTGGACGACACTCTCCCCTCTCGTTGCTATACATCACCATGATCTTGCGTGTGCGTAGGAATTTTTTTGAAATTACTACGTTCCCCAACACCATGTTGCCTGCTCGATGGTGATTGCTACCAGAAGTTCTTCCACTCCATTTGGTTGTTCAAGACTGCGGCGGTGCTGCCGACAAGGCATGCCCAAATCAAGGTGGTTGCCTAGGGTTGTTGCGGGCACTGCGGCCGGTATTTTTCTTGCTCTCAGGTGAGCGTCTCTACATCTCGACAATGCCGCGCCTTTCGATCCAAGGCGAGGAGGTAGGGCCCCCATTCGCTGCTAGAGAAGAGGTGCTACGCTCCACTAGCCCCTGGTTGCATCCAGCTCTTTGCGGCCACTCTTTGCGGCCCCTGTGAGGGTTGGTGGTGCCTCGCCTTGCTCCCTCTGTTTATGATTTTTAGGTGCCATGTGTGGAATGCATCGCCAATCAAGCTATGCCCTTTGTCATGCTCTCCTCTTAGATGCTTGTTTTGGTTGTGTTGTGTTTGCTTTCCAGTATGCTCCTTGTATAAGTTTGGCCGTTGTGTCGTGTTGGTGTGTTGTAATTCCTGACCGGTTGATGACCTTATTAATTTAAAGTTGGGCTCATCTAGAGCCTTCGTTGTAAAAAGCTGCTCTTCTCAACCCTGAAATGCCCCCACAATTAACTCAATTTTACAGAGAAAATACTAGCGCGCTCAAACCTCTCCCCCGATGCATGTTAGCATCCCTAAAAGCTCTGAAAATTTTGAAAAAATTTGTTGTGTCGACAAGTATGTTTACAATCCTATATAATTTCAAATCTAAATTTGGTCTACACACAACAAAAAGAAAAAAGACGTATCTAAATGTGAAAAAATGTGCAGTTATCTTCATTTTTGTGACACTATTCATACCATATCCACTATAACTTCTTTTCTTCTTAATCTTCGGGTGGCGCGTCAAGCGATCTCAAACTTTATAAGTTTTTTTTTTGAGCGATCTCAAACTTTATAGTAGAAAATATCTCGGGGACTAAACATGATTGTGTAAGATGAGGATAGTGGCCTAGTGGCGATCCAAATCGGTTAGTGCATCCAAACCCACCATGATCTTAGCCCAGCCCAACGATGGTTGAGGTTGAGCCATCGCCGTTGAGAGCCTGACCTTTCAGCCTGTCCTAGATTCCTAGGCTTCTCCAAAATGAAATTAGGCGCATCTGGCGATTTGCACCCAGCCGGCACTCATTGCTAACGAACGACACACGCTCCATCAGCGCCAGCGCCGCCGGTCGCTTCCCCAGGGTGGCGCCCCAGCTGCGCAGGTGCGCGTGCTGCGCGCTCCACGACGAGGGACGGCGCGGCGGATCCAAAGCGAGGCCGGTGACACGTCCGCGACGGCGATGGCGGACGCGAGGAGCAAGGGCGAGACGCCCCATGCCTAATCATAACGGCGCTGAACGGGGGATGCTCGCTAGCTAGCACGTCGCCGTCGGGCTCGGGGTTTCAGATCCGACATCGCGAGGGGGCGGTGAGCGCGAAGGCACTCGCTGGGTGGGGAGCACGCGCGCGCGCTGGCACTGCTGCTCGCGAGCGACGTCCACGAGTTGGCTTCCACTACCGAGCATGAAGACCTGTTGTTCAACTGACGAGCAGATTCTCAAAAATAAAATAAAAAAGACTTAATTTAAAATAGAATCATACTCCCTACTCCCTCCGTCCTTGAAAGAGTGTACTTTTAACTTTGTTGGACGGTCAAATTATCTCAAAGTTTGACCGGGTTTGTGCAAAAATATATCAATACTTATGAAACCAAATAGGTATATGACGGAAATGTACTTTATCATGAATCTAATGCTACTAATTTGATGGCATAAATGTTGGTATATTATTGTATAAATAAGTCTAACATAAAAAAGTTTGACTGCCAATAAAGTTGGAAGTACACTTTTTTTAGGATGCAGGGAGTACGCCCCACAATAATCGTCTCAATTTTGTATTAACTTTGAAAAGTATGCCCTATGTTCTCCTCTACGAAAATATGAGAGAAAGCTCCTCATAGACTAAATTGTAAACACACGACTTTACAATATATCATTCAAGTTTGTCCAAAAATTATTAGTTAACACCAAGGTTTTAAATCATGTTTTTCGCAGCAACAAGGTGAGGTACGAGCTATAGGTATGTCAGCTATCACAAGCTATAGGAAAGCTATTTACAATAGTATTTTAAAAGTATAAAAACTAAAAGAAATGCCTCAGAAAAATAGGCTTAGTAAGGACTAAAGAAGAGAGTTAACTAATTAAACTATGGATAGATAAAGGAGCCTTGAGCAAGGAATATGTAGTTGTCTTTCCTCCTCCTCAAGAAAGTTTCCTTCCTCCTCCTGCCGGCACCGCCGCCGATCCGCCCCATCTCCAATGGCCTTTGGGCTGTGGAGGTGCAGAGGATCTCGACCCCCTGCCGGCGGGAGGGACCCCGTTCTCTTTTTTGTTAGGTCGGCGTCTTGGTTGGGGCTGTGTGACGGTGGCGAAGCCCCTTGGTAGGAATAATGTCTCCCACGTCCTATCCTCGTCCCAATGGTGCGAATAGCGTTCTCGGCGGATGTGTGGAGGTGTGTCTCCATCGGATCTCGTGGGATTCGGTCGGTGTACTAGTAGAAAAAGGGTCTAATGTGAAGCACATTAGTCCCGGTTTGTAGCTGAACTTGCACTAATGTGACCATTAGTGCCGGTTCCAACGGCTAGGCGGGCGGCGATCATTAGCACCGATTCGTGGTGAACCCTTAGTATCGGTTCGTGCCACGAACCGGTACTAAAGAGGTGGTGGCAGGCTTGTGTCAGGCTGGGGCCCCACCAGATCCTTTAGTACCGGTTGATTATATGAACCGAGACTAGAGATGCACCTTTAGTCCCGGTTCGTATAACCAACCGGTACTAAAGGTCATCCTATATAAACCCCTTCGTCGAGCCCGAGTGCTCTGTTCTTCCCACTTTCCCCTTTCCTCTGTTTTCTTCCTCTTCCTCTCGAGCTCACACTCCATTTTTGCTAAAATTTGTGAAGATTTGAAGGCATCCCATCCATCCAAGTGATCACAAAGGTTAGCAACTTTGTCCTTTCATCTCTCATTGCTAGATTAGCTCTTGCAATGTTCTATAAGTATAGTGATCTGTGGGTTCTATTTTGGGAGGAATTATATGTGGTAGTATTTGATTTATATGCAATTTGAGGTCAAAATAACTCTTAGTTTGCATATGTAGGTGTGGTTTACTTAGTGTCTTCCCGTCTCCGTCCTAACCACCGTCGACCGCCCGCACCGTCCTGTCGCCGGCACCACTTTGTGGTGAGCCTCTTGTTCTTATCTTTTTTATATATAAAAAATCATGTTTGTGTGATTTAGGTATATAGTTACTCGTTTAATTATCTTACCCGTATGTTGTTTGTTATACATAGTGCCATGGTTTTCATATCCGTCCCCGCCGGCCCTCGTCCGGGTTATGATTCAGATGTGGTATATTATCTTTTATAACTATTTGTTGCATTTCGTGTTTATGACAAATTATGCCCATCAAGTTGACATAGATATTTTTATCTAGGAGGTATGTGAACCGGAAATTCCAACCGACCCTATTGTCGAGAGGTTAAATTTAGTTGAAAGAGAAAACGATTATTTGAAAGAAAAGTTGAAAAGAATTGAGGGGGAGAAGATGGAATTGGAGTTGCATGTTGCCGATGTCGTCGATGATCACAAGATCAAGATGGACAAAATGTGCTTGAAGATTAGAAAGATTAGAAAATATGCCATTGATAGTGAGGCTTGGTATCATTATGCCGTTGGATCAATTGTTACTTTAGTTGCGATCTTGATCGCATTTGTTGTTGCATTTAAATGCTTTAGCTAGAGAGTTATTTGTATGTTTGTTTTATGAGAATAAGTGTTGTATGAACTTGTATTAATTTGGTCTTTTTGGTGGTGTGTAATGAAGATGAGCCGGCAATGGATGTACGATGAACAATACTCTCCCCAGTTCGTTGATGGCGTGCATACTTTTCTGCTTGCGGCTGAGGCAAACAAGCAGGCGCATGATTTTATGCCTTGACCATGTGCTGGCTATAAGAATGATCGGAATTACTCTAAGTTAAAAACCATTCACGTCCACCTGTTTGAGTCCAGTTTCATGCCCCACTATAATGTTTGGACCAAGCACGGAGAACGAGGGGTTATGATGCAAGACAATGAAGAAGAAGAGGACGACGACAGCTATCCTGGCCGTGGGTTCCCTGAATACGATGGTACAACAATGGGGGAAGAAGCTGAGCCGGCAATGCGAGAATAAGCTGAGCCGGCAATGCGGGAAGAAGCTGAAGAAGAGGCATCAGATGAGCCCGCTGATGATCTAGGTCGGGCCATTGCCGATGCAAAGAGAAACTGCGCAAGTGAAAAGGAGAAGAAGAAGTTGCAGCGCATGTTAAAGGATCACAAGAAATTGTTGTAGCCGAATTGCAAAGCTGACAAGAAAAAGCTGGGCACCACGTTGGAATTGTTGCAATGGAAGGTAGAGAATGGTGTATCTGACAAGGGATTTGGAAAGTTGCTGGTAATGTTAAAGAAAATGCTTCCAAAGGACAACGAATTGCCCGAGAGTACGTACGAAGCAAAGAAGGTTGCCTGCCCTCTAGGGTTAGAGGTGCAGAAGATACATGCATGCCCAAATGACTACATCCTCTATCGCGGTGAGTACGAGTATCATGTAGTCGACGTTCACATAACACCACTAGAGGAAAGACAACATACATCTCATCAAAATATCGAACGAATACCAAATTCACATGACTACTTATAGCAAGACTTCTCCCATGTCCTCAGGAACAAATGTAACTACTCACAAATCATATTCATGTTCATAATCAGAGGGGTATTAATATGCATAAAGGATCTGAACATATGATCTTCCACCAAATAAACCAACTAGCATCAACTACAAGGAGTAATCAACACTACTAGCAACCCACAGGTACCAATATGAGGTTTTGAGACAAAGATTGGATACAAGAGATGAACTAGGGTTTGAGAGGAGATGGTGTTGGTGAAGATGTTGATGGAGATTGACCCCCTCCCGATGAGAGGATCGATGGTGATGATGATGGCGATGATTTCCCCCTCCCGGAGGGATGTTTCTCCGGCAGAACAGCTCCGCCGGAGCCCTAGATTGGTTCCACCAAGGTTCCGCCTCGAGACGGCGGCGCTTCGTCCCGAAAGCTTCCTTCTGATTTTTTCCAGGGCGAAAGACTTCATATAGCCAAAGATGGGCACCGGAGGCTTGCCAGGGGGCCCACGAGGGAGGGGGCGCGCCCAGGGGGTAGGGCGCGCCCCCACCCTCGTGGATGGTGGGTGGCCCCCCTCTGGTACTTTCTTCGCCCAATATTTTTTATATATTCCAAAACTGACTTTCGTGGAGTTTCAGGACTTTTGGAGTTGTGCAGAATAGGTCTCTAATATTTGTTCCTTTTCCAGCCCAGAATTCCAGCTGTCGGCATTCTCCCTCTTCATGTAAACCTTGTAGAATAAGAGAGAAAAGGCATAAGTATTGTGACATAATGTGTAGTAACAGCCCATAATGCAATAAATATCGATATAAAAGCATGATGCAAAATGGATGTATCAACTCCCCCAAGCTTAGACCTCGCTTGTCCTCAAGCGGAAGCCGATAACGAAAAATATGTCCACATGTTTAGAGATAGAGGTGTCGATAAAATATAATACGGACATGAGGGCACATGATCATTCTTATAACAACAACATATATATATATATACATATATATATATATTGTCATATGATTTCTTATGCTAAAGTAACAATCTATTCACAATGTCAAGTATGAATCAGAAACTTCATTGAAAACTAACAAACTATGATCTCGGTCATTGAAGCAATTGCAATTTATCATAACATCGGAAAGAGTCAATATAAGAGCTTTTCATCAAGTCCACATACTCAACTATCATTTAGTCTTTCACGATTGCTAACACTCACGCAATACTATGGGTATGGAGTTTTAATCGGACACAGAGAAAGATAGGGGCTTATAGTGTTGCCTCCCAACCTTTTACGTCAAGGGTAATGTCAACAATAATAGTTCATGATAACTTACATCCAATTGGATATATATATATATATATATATATATATATATATATATATATATATATATATATATATATATATCAGGATCTTTCCAACACAATGTGCTTGCCAAAGGATAAAATGTAAAAAGGAAAGATGAAGATCACCGCGACTCTTGCATAAGGTATAAAGCAAAATAAAAGATAGGCCCTTTGCATAGGGAAGCAGAGGTTGTCATGTGCTTTTATGGTTGGATGCACAAAATCTTAATGCGAAAGAACGTCACTTTATATTGCCACTTGTGATATGGACCTTTATTATGCAGTCCGTCGCTTTTATTGCTTCCATATCACAAGATCGTATAAAGCTTATTTTCTCCACACTAATAAATCATACATATTTAGAGAGCAATTTTTATTGCATGCAACAGTGACAACTTACTTGAAGGATCTTACTCAATCCATAGGTAGATATGGTGGACACTCATAGCAAAACTAGGTTTAAGGATATTTGGAAGCACAAGTAGTATCTCTACTTGGTGCAAAGAATTTGGCTAGCATGAGGGGGAAAGGCAAGCTCAACATGTTGGATGATCCATGATAATATACTTTGTTTCGGATATAAGAAAACATAACCCATTACGTTGTCTTCCTTGTCCAACATCAACTTTTTAGCATGTCATATTTTAATGAGTGCTCACAATCATAAAAGATGTCCAAGATAGTATATTTATATGTGAAAACCTCTCTTTCTTTATTACTTCCTATCAATTGCAACGATGAACAAAACTATGTTTGTCAACTCTCAACAACTTTTATTCATCATACTCTTTTATATGTGAAATCACTACTCTCCATAAGATCAATATGATCTCTTTAATTCTTTTTTATTCTTTCTTTTATTCCCTCATGATCATAGCAAGATAACCAAGCCCTCGACTCAAAACTAATCTTTATTATATATAGCTCACGGACTTGATTACATAGAAGGATCATAAAGAAAAACTCAAAACTAGATCATACTAAAACTTTATTCTACTAGATCAAAATATTACCAAAAGGATCGAACTAAGGAAAACGGTAAAGATAGAAGTGTGATGGTGATACGATACCGGGGCACCTCCCCCAAGCTTGGAAGTTGCCAAGGGGAGTGCCCATACCCATGTGTTTATGTCTCTTTCCTCGGAGGTGGTGATGATGGAGTTGTTGATGATGTAGGCTTGTCGTCCATCTTCCAAGGCATAGGCTCACCATCATAGAAGGATGATCGAGTCTCTGGGATCCTCAAATCTGCAGCCAAACTCATCCTCTTGAATCTATATTCATACTCACAGTTTTGGTTTTGCAGGTCATAGATCTGGGCTTGGAGATGCTCGATTTTCTCGTGAAGCTTGAAGATGGTCTCCCCAATGTTCTTGGCATCTAGCTTGTGGTTGTTGGTGAACTCCGCGATCATCATGTGGTTGGCGTTGAGTCCGCGTTCCACCATCCCCTGGCACTTGAAAACTTGTTGCTCCATTGCTTCGAGTCTTGTCTCAACGCTTCCAGTCCTCCTTGGTCCCTCGACATCGCGGATGTGCAGCAACCCATCACGCATCTCAATTGTTTGAGGGTGTTGCAGCACCTCCGTGAGGTAGGGATTGATAACCTTCTCTAAGAACTTGTCCTTGGGGGCGCTTGAAGACGTCATGATAATCTAGATCTGACAGAAAAACAGCTCGAAACAAAAACAGAGGATATTTGCGTGGTACGGTGGTCAAAACCTTCGGGAGGTTATATAATGAATTTTTACCGACCAAAAGAAGTATCGTGCAAGAAAACGGAGTCCGGAGGGCACACGAGGTGCCCACAAGGCAGGGGGCGCGCCCAGGGGGTAGGGCGCGCCCTCCACCCTTGTGGATGCCTCGTGTCCCTTTCGGACTACTTCTTATTTTCCTATTTTCTTAAATATTCCAAAACGGAGAAAATTTGCTATTAGAACTGTTTTGGAGTCGGTTTACTTACCGTACCACATACCTATTCCTTTTCGGAGTCTGAAATGTTCTGGAAAGTGTCCCTTATGTATTCCTCCGGGGTTACGGTTTCAATACCATTGGTTTCAACATTTATGGGATTACCTGAGATATAATGTTTGATTCTTTGACCGTTCACCACCTTCGGATTTGTGCCTTCGAAGTTGTTTATTTTTATGGCACCGGAATGATATACCTCCTCAATGATGTAAGGACCTTCCCATTTAGATAGGAGTTTTCCTGTAGAAAATCTTAAACGAGAGTTGTATAGCAAAACATAATCACCTAAATTAAACTCACGCCTTTGTATCCTTTTGTCATGCCATCTTTTAACTTTTTCTTTAAAAAGTTTGGCATTCTCATAGGCCTGAGTTCTCCATTCATCAAGTGAGCTAATGTTAAATAGTCGCTTCTCACCAACAAGTTTGCAATCATAATTGAGCTCTTTAATGGCCCAATATGCCTTATGCTCTAGTTCGAGAGGTAAGTGACATGCTTTTCCATAAACCATTTTATACGGAGACATACCCATGGGATTTTTATATGCAGTTCTATAAGCCCACAATGCATCATCAAGTTTCTTGGCCAATTCTTTCTAGATCTATTAACAGTTTTTTGCAAAATTAATTTGATTTCTCTATTACTCAGTTCTACTTGACCACTAGACTGTGGGTGGTATGGAGATGCAATTATATGATTAACATCATACTTAGCAAGCATTTTACGAAAAGCACCATGAATAAAATGTGAACCACCATCAGTCATTAAATATCTAAGGACTCCAAACCTCAGAAAAATAACTTCTTTAAGCATCTTAGTAGAGGTGTGATGTCTACTACGCAACCTTCTCCTTGTAGACGTTGTTGGGCCTCCAAGTGCAGAGGTTTGTAGGACAGTAGCAAATTTCCCTCAAGTGGATGACCTAAGGTTTATCAATCCGTGGGAGGCGTAGGATGAAGATGGTCTCTCTCAAGAAACCCTGCAACCAAATAACAAAGAGTCTCTTGTGTCCCCAACACACCCAATACAATGGTAAATTGTATAGGTGCACTAGTTCGGCGAAGAGATGGTGATACAAGTGCAATATGGATGGTAGATATAGGTTTTTGTAATCTGAAAATATAAAAACAGCAAGATAACTAATGATAAAAATGAGCACAAACGGTATTGCAATGCTAGGAAACAAGGCCTAGGGTTCATACTTTCACTAGTGCAAGTTCTCTCAACAATAATAACATAGTTGGATCATATAACTATCCCTCAGCATGCAACAAAGAGTCACTCCAAAGTCACTAATAGCGGAGAACAAACGAAGAGATTATGGTAGGGTACGAAACCACCTCAAAGTTATTCTTTCCAATCGATCCGTTGGGCTATTCCTATAAGTGTCACAAACAACCCTAGAGTTCGTACTAGAATAACATCTTAAGACACAAATCAACCAAAACCCTAATGTCACCTAGATACTCCAATGTCACCTCAAGTATCCGTGGGTATGATTATACGATATGTATCACACAATCTCAAATTCATCTATTCAACCAACACATAGAACCTCAAAGAGTGCCCCAAAGTTTCTACCGGAGAGTCAAGACGAAAACGTGTGCCAACCCCTATGCATAAGTTCAAGGGCGGAACCCGCAAGTTGATCACTTAAACATACATCAAGTGAATCACGTGATATCCCATTGTCACCACAAATACGCACGACAAGACATACATCAAGTGTTCTCAAATCATTAAAGACTCAATCCGATAAGATTACTTCAAAGGGAAAACTCAATCCATTACAAGAGAGTAGAGGGGGAGAAGCAACATAAGATCCAACTATAATAGCAAAGCTCGCGATACATCAAGATCGTGCCAAATCAAGAACACAAGAGAGAGAGAGATCAAACACATAGCTACTAGTACATACCCTCAGCCCCGAGGGTGAACTACTCCCTCCTCGTCATGGAGAGCGCCGGGATGATGAAGATGGCCACCGGTGAGGGTTCCCCCCTTCGGCAGGGTGCCGGAACAGGGTCCCGAGAGGTTTTTGGTGTCTACAGAGGCTTGCGGCGGCGGAACTCCAGATCTATTATGTTCCCCAAAGTTTTTAGGGTATATGGGTATATATAGGAGGAAGAAATACGTCAGGGGAGCCACGAGGGGCCCACGAGGGTGGAGGGCGCGCCCTAGGGGGGTGGGCGCGCCCCCTAACTTGTGGCTCCCTCGTTTCTTTCCCGACGTGCACTCCAAGTCTATCAGGTTTCTTTCCTTCCAAAAATAACTTCTCCAGAAGGTTTCATTCCGTTTCGACTCCGTTTGATATTCCTTTTCTTCGAAACACTGAAACAAGGGAAAAAACAGGAACTGGCACTGGGCTCTGGGTTAATAGGTTAGTCCCAAAAATAATATAAAAGTGTTTAATAAAGCCCATAAACATCCAAAACAGATACTATAATAGCATGGAACAATCAAAAATTATAGATACGTTGGAGACGTATCAGCATCCCCAAGCTTAATTCCTGCTCGTCCTTGAGTAGGTAAATGATAAAAACAGAATTTTTGATGTGGAATGCTACCTAACATATTTATCAATATAATTTTCTTTATTGTGGCATGAATATTCAGATCCATACAAGACAAAAGTTTAATATTGACATGAAAACAATAATACTTCAAGCATACTAACAAAGCAATCATGTCTTCTCAAAATAACATGGCCAAAGCAAGCTATCCCTACAAAATCATATAGTCTGGCTATGCTCTATCTTCACCACACAAAATATTTAAATCATGCACAACCCCGATGACAAGCCAAGCAATTGTTTCATACTTTTGATGTTCTCAAACTTCTTCAATCTTCACGCAATACATGAGCGTGAGCCATGGACATAGCACTATAGGTGGAATAGAATGGTGGTTGTGGAGAAGACAAAAAGGAGAAGATAGTCTCACATCAACTAGGCGTATCAACGGGCAATGGAGATGCCCATCAATAGATATCAATGTGAGTGAGTAGGGATTGCCATTCAACGGATGCACTAGAGCTATAAGTATATGAAAGCTCAACAAAAGAAACTAAGTGGGTGTGCATGCAACTCGCTTGCTCACGAAGACCTAGGGCATTTTGAGGAAGCCCATCATTGGAATATACAAGCCAAGTTCTATAATGAAAAATTCCCACTAGTATATGAAAGTGATATCATAGGAGACTCTCTATCATGAAGATCATGGTGCTACTTTGAAGCACAAGTGTGGTAAAGGATAGTAGCATTGTCCCTTCTCTTTTTTTGGGGCCTTTTTCTCTTCTTTTTTTATGGCCTCTTTTATTTTTTTTCGTTCGGAGTCTCATCCCGACTTGTGGGGGAATCATAGTCTCCATCATCCTTTCCTCACTGGGACAATGCTCTAATAATGATGATCATCACACTTTTATGTACTTACAACTCAAGAATTACAACTCGATACTTAGAACAAAATATGACTCTATATGAATGCCTCCGGCGGTGTACCGGGATATGCAATGAATCAAGAGCGACATGTATGAAAGAATTGTGAACGGTGGCTTTGCCACAAATACGATGTCAACTACATGATCATGCAAAGCAATATGACAATGATGGAGCGTGTCATAATAAATGGAATGGTGGAAAGTTGCATGGCAATGTATCTTGGAATGGCTATGGAAATGCCATGATAGGTAGGTATGGTGGCTGTTTTGAGGAAGCTATATGGTGGGTGTAAGATACCGGCGAAAAGTGCGCGGTATTAGAGAGGCTAGCAATGGTGGAAGGAAGAAAGTGCGTATAATCCATGGACTCAACATTAGTCATAAAGAACTCATATACTTATTGCGAAAATCTACAAGTTATCAAAGCAAAGTATTACGCGCATGCTCCTAGGGGGATAGATTGGTAGGAAAAGACCATCGCTCGTCCCCGACCGCCACTCATAAGGAAGACAATCAATAAATAAATTATGCTTTGACTTTATCACATAACGGTTCACCATACGTGCATGCTACGGGAATCACAAACATTAACACAAGTATTTCTCAAATTCACAACTACTCAACTAGCATGACTCTAATATCACCATCTTTATATCTCAAAACAGTTATCAAGCATCAAACTTCTCATAGTATTCAATGCACTTTATATGAAAGTTTTTACTATATCCCTCTTCGATGCCCATCATATTAGGACTAAATTCATAACCCAAGCAAATTACCATGCTGTTTAGGACTCTCAAAATAATATAAGTGAAGCATGAGAGTTCATCTATTTCTTCAAAATAAAACTACCACCATGCTCTAAAAGATATAAGTGAAGCACTAGAGCAAACAACAAACTACTCCGAAAGATATAAGTGAAGATCAATGAGTAGTTTAATAATTATGCAACTATGTGAAGTCCCTCTAACATTTAAGAATTTAATATCTTGATACTTTATTAAAACAGCAAGCAAACCAAAATAAAATAAAATGACGCTCCAGGCAAAACACATATCATGTGGTGAATAAAAATATAGCTCCAAGTAAAGTTACCGATGAATGAAGACGAAAGAGGGGATGCCATCCGGGGCATCCCCAAGCTTAGACGCTTTGTTATACTTAAATATTACCTTGGGGTGCCTTGGGAATCCCCAAGCTTAGGCTCTTGGCACTCCTTATTCCATACTCCATCGAATCTTTACCCAAAACTTGAAAACTTCACAACACAAAACTTAACAGAAAATCTCGTGAGCTCCGTTAGCGAAAGAAAACAAAACACCACTTCAAGGTACTGTAATGAACTCATTATTTATTTATATTGGTGTTAAAACTACTGTATTCCAACTTATCTATGGTTTATAAACTATTTTACTAGCCATAGGTTCATCAAAATAAGCAAGCAACACAATGAAAACAGAATCTGTCAAAAACAGAACAGTCTGTAGTAATCTGTATCAAACGTATACTTCTGGAACTCCAAAAATTCTAAAATAAATTGGTGGATCTGAGGAATTTGTATATTAATCATCTGCAAAAAGAATCAACTAAATATCACTCTCCAGTAAAAGGTTGAAGCAAATCTCGTGAGCGCTAAAGTTTCTGTTTTTTACAACATGATCATAAAGACTTCACCCAAGTCTTCCCAAAGGTTCTACTTGGCACAAACACTAATTAAAACACAAAACCACATCTAAACAGAAGCTAGATGGATTATTTATTCCTAAACAGAACCAAAAAGCAAGAACAAAAAAAAATTGGGTTGCCTCCCAACAGGCGCTAACGTTTAACGCCCCTAGCTAGGCATGATGATTTCAACGATGCTCACATAAAAGATAAGAATTGAAACATAAAGAGAGCATCATGAAGAATATGACTAGCACATTTAAGTCTAACCCACTTCCTATGCATAGGGATTTTGTGAGCAAACAACTTATGGGAACAATAATCAACTACCATAGGAAGGCAAAACAAACATAACTTCAAGATTTTAAGCACATAGAGAGGAAACTTGATATTATTGCAATTCCTACAAGCATATATTCCTCCCTCATAATAATTTTCAGTAGCATCATGAATTAATTCAACAATATAACCAGCACCTAAAGCATTCTTTTCATGATCTACAAGCATAGAAAATTTACTACTCTCCACATAAGCAAAATTCTTCTCATTCGGAATAGTGGGAGTATCATAAGAGACTTGAATACTATAAATTGTTTCCACATTAAAAGAGTAATGTTCAGAAAAGGGTAATCATAATCATGACAAGTTTTATAAATATAATCATCACTACTTTTATAGCATAAGTTTCATCACAATAATCATCATAAGTAGCAACTTTGTTCTCATCATAATCAATTGAAACCTCTTCCGAAATAGTGGATACATCACTAAATAAAGTCATAACCTCTCCAAATCCACTTTCATAAATATTATAAGATTCAACATCCTCCAAAATAGTGGGATCATTACTTCCTAAAGTTGACACTCTTCCAAACCCACTTCATCAATATAATCATCATAAGTAGGAGGCATGCTATCATCATTATAAATTTGCATATCAAAACTTGGGAGACTAAAAATATCATCTTCATTAAACGTAGCCTCCCCAAGCTTGGGACAAACATTAATTGCAGCAAATATATTCTCAAAAACATCATCTTCTTCAAACATAGCATCCCCAAGTTTGGGCCTTTTCATATCATAAGCATAATCACTCTCATCATTAATAGTATGGATAGCACCAATAGTATAGCAATTATCATATTCTTCCAAGCAAGTGCCAAAAATATTTTCAAGATCATAAGAAGTATCATTATCTTCCCAATCATAATCATCACAACAAGCAATAGGCATAACGAGATTATCATCAAGTGCATCATCTTCCACAATTATTTTTGATTCATTTTCATGAGGCACAACAATAATAGGAGCAACATTATTTGGGAGAGATATCTTTTTACCTCTCTTCCTTTTTTCCTTTTCTTCTTCACCATCATGTGTGGGTTTATCCCTCTTTTTGAGCTCCTTATTGATGAGACTGGTTGAATAGAAAGCTCCTCCTCGTTACCCGATTCATCATAAGAAATAATAGGAGGATATTGGGAAGTCTCTTCCCTTTCATTAGTGCTCTCTTCATCTTCTATTTGCTTTCTTTTCTTTATGTAATTGGCAATATAAGGATTTTCAATGCAATTCACCGCACAATACATATAATTTTTCTCTAGATCAAAATCAAGAAATCTATCAAGATTAAACTTTGGAATACCCTCAGTTATACGTTTCATTTCCTCATACCCCAAAAGAAGACTAAGCTCTTTATGATGCTCAAGGGTAATCAAATTATCACAATTTTTGGACACGATTCGGTCATGAAACAATTTGCATTGGAGATTTAAATGACCATGTTCATTGCAAAGTTCACAAGGATCGTGGAAAATATTGAATTTTTCAGCACAAACATCAAGACTTTCTTGCAACAATTTAGTTTCTAAGTACTTGTGCCTCTTGCAATATCTATCTTCCCTATTTGGTGTGTACTTGCAAACCCAATGCACTCCACAAAAATTGACATATTTATAGGAGACATTTTCATCATAACTAGTGCAATCATCATTAGTACTATGGATATCCAAGGAGTTCATACTAACAACATTGCAATCATGCTCATCATTCGAAGATCTAGTGCCAAACATTTTAATGCATTCTTCTTCTAACACTTTGGCACAATTTTCCTTTCCATCATACTCACGAAAGATATTAAAAAGATGAAGCGTGTGAGACAAACTCAATTCCATTTTTTAGTTTTCTTTTATAGACTAAACTAGTGATAAAACAAGAAACAAAAAGATTCGATTGCAAGATCTAAAGATATACCTTCAAGCACTCACCTCCCCGGCAACGACGCCAGAAAAGAGCTTGATGTCTACTACACAACCTTCTCCTTGTAGACGTTGTTGGGCCTCCAAGTGCAGAGGTTTGTAGGACAGTAGCAAATTTCCCTCAAGTGGATGACCTAAGGTTTATCAATCTGTGGGAGGCGTAGGATGAAGATGGTCTCTCTCAAGCAACCCTGCAACCAAATAACAAAGAGTCTCTTGTGTCCCCAACACACCCAATACAATGGTAAATTGTATAGGTGCACTAGTTCGGCAAAGAGATGGTGATACAAGTGCAATATGGATGGTAGATATAGGTTTTCGTAATCTGAAAAATATAAAAACAGCAAGATAACTAATGATAAAAGTGGGCACAAACGGTATTGCAATGCTAGGAAACAAGGCCTAGGGTTCATACTTTCACTAGTGCAAGTTCTCTCAACAATAATAGCATAGTTGGATCATATAACTATCCCTCAACATGCAACAAAGAGTCACTCCAAAGTCACTAATAGCGGAGAACAAACGAAGAGATTATGGTAGGGTACGAAACCACCTCAAAGTTATTCTTTCCAATCAATCCGTTGGGCTATTCCTATAAGTGTCACAAACATCCCTAGAGTTCGTACTAGAATAACACCTTAAGACACAAATCAACCAAAACCCTAATGTCACCTAGATACTCCAATGTCACCTCAAGTATCCGTGGGTATGATTATACGATATGCATCACACAATCTCAAATTCATCTATTCAACCAACACATAGAACATCAAAGAGTGCCCCAAAGTTTCTACCAGAGAGTCAAGACGAAAACGTGTGCCAACCCGTATGCATAAGTTCATGGGCGGAACCCGCAAGTTGATCACCAAAACATACATCAAGTGAATCACGTGATATCCCATTGTCACCACAGATACGCACGGCAAGACATACATCAAGTGTTCTCAAATCATTAAAGACTCAATCCGATAAGATTACTTCAAAGGGAAAACTCAATCCATTACAAGAGAGTAGAGGGGGAGAAGCAACATAAGATCCAACTATAATAGCAAAGCTCGCGATACATCAAGATCATGCCAAATCAAGAACACGAGAGAGAGAGAGAGATCAAACACATAGCTACTGGTACATACCCTCAGCCCCGAGGGTGAACTACTCCCTCCTTGTCATGGAGAGCGCTGGGATGATGAAGATGGCCACCGGTGAGGGTTCCCCCCTTTGGCAGGGTGCCCGAACAGGGTCCTGAGAGGTTTTTGGTGGCTACAGAGGCTTGCGGCGGCGGAACTCCAGATCTATTCTGTTCCTCGAAGTTTTTAGGGTATATGGGTATATATAGGAGGAAGAAATACGTCAGGGGAGCCACGAGGGGCCCACGAGGGTGGAGGGCGCGCCCTAGGGGGGTGGGCGCGCCCCCTACCTCGTGGCTCCCTCGTTTCTTTCCTGATGTGCACTCCAAGTCTATCAGGTTGCTTCCCTTCCAAAAATAACTTCTCCAGAAGGTTTCATTCCGTTTCGACTCCGTTTGATATTCCTTTTCTTCAAAACACTGAGACAAGGGAAAAACAGGAACTTGCACTGGGCTCGGGGTTAATAGGTTAGTCCCAAAAATAATATAAAAATGTTTAATAAAGCCCATAAACATCCAAAACAGATAATATAATAGCATGGAACAATCAAAAATTATAGATACGTTGGAGACGTATCAAGGTGTTATGATCAGCACTACTCGTTGGAATAGCTTCTACCCACTTAGTAACGTAATCAACAGCAACTAAAGTATGTGTATACCCATTAGAGGAAGGAAACGGTCCCATATAATCAAAGCCCCAAACATCAATATTACCAATTCAAGTGAATAGTTCATAGGCATTTCTTGACGTCTACTAATATTACCAATTCTTTGACATTCATCACAAGACAAGACAAACTTACAGGCATCTTTGAAAGAGTAGGCCAATAAAAACCGGATTGCAATACCTTATGCGCAGTTCTATCTCCAGCGTGGTGTCCTCCATAAGCCTCGGAGTGACACTTGCGTAGGATCTGTTCCTGTCCATGCTCAGGTACACAACGTCTAATAACACCATCTACTCCTTCTTTATAAAGGTGTGGGTCATCCCAGAAGTAATGTATTAAATCATAGAAAAACTTTTTCTTTTGCTGGTATGTGAAACTAGGTGGTATAAATTTAGCAACAATGTAATTGGCATAATCAGCATACCATGGAGCAGTACGAGAAGCATTTATGACAACTAATTGTTCATCAGGGAAGCTATCATCAATAGGTAGTGGGTCATCAAGAACATTCTCTAACCTAGACAAGTTGTCGGCACCGGGGTTCTCAGCTCCCTTTCTATCAATAATATGCAAATCAAATTCTTGTAGCAAGAGAACCCATCTAATAAGTCTAGGTTTAGCATCTTTATTTTCCATAAGATATTTAATAGCAGCATGATCAGTGTGAACAGTTACTTTAGAATCAACAATATAAGGTCTGAACTTATCACAAGCAAATACAACTGCTAAAAATTCTTTTTCAGTAGTAGCATAATTTCTCTGGGCACTGTCTAGAGTTTTACTAGCATATTGAATAACATTTAATTTCTTATCAACTCTTTGTCCTACACCAGCACCTACAGCATAATCACTAGCATCACACATAGTTTCAAAGGGTAAATTCCAATCAGGAGGCTGAACAATAGGTGCAGAAATCTAAGCTTTCTTAAGTATTTCAAATGCTTCTACACAATCATCATCAAAGACAAAAGGAACATCTTTTCTTAAGAGATTAGTCAGAGGCCTAGAAATTTTTGAGAAGTCTTTAATGAACCTCCTATAAAAACCGCCATGACCAAGGAAACTTCTTATACCTTTAATGTCCTTAGGACACGACATCCTTTCAATAGCATCAACTTTAGCTTTATCAACTTCAATGCCTCTTTTAGAAATTTTATGCCCTAAGACAATACCTTCATTAACCATAAAGTGGCACTTCTCCCAATTCAAGACAAGATTAGTTTCTTCACATCTCTGCAAAACTCGATCAAGGTTGCTTAAGCAATCATCAAAAGAAGTTCCATACACGAAGAAATCATCCATGAAAACCTCAACAATCTTTTCACAAAAGTCAGACAATATAGCAGTCATACATCTTTGAAAGGTAGCAGGTGCATTGCATAAACCAAAAGGCATACGTCTATATGCAAAGGTACCAAAAGGGCAAATAAAAGTGGTCTTTTCTTGATCCTCTTTTGACACAGGTATTTGAGAGAAACCAGAATAACC
Source organism: Triticum aestivum (assembly GCF_018294505.1). Lineage (NCBI taxonomy): Eukaryota > Viridiplantae > Streptophyta > Magnoliopsida > Poales > Poaceae > Triticum > Triticum aestivum. The sequence continues at coordinate 416,935,618 of NC_057808.1, read as the reverse complement.
GTCTAGAAAGCAAAAATGTGTATGTTTGTATAATCTTTCTAGCATTTGATCAATAAAAGGTAAAGGGTAATGATCCTTTTTAGTAGCTTTATTTAGTTTGCAGAAATCAATTACCATTCTATAGCCTGTAACAATTCTTTGTGGGGTCAATTCATCTTTATCATTAGGAACAACAGTAATACCTCCCTTCTTAGGGACACAATGGACAGGACTTACCCACTGACTATCAGCAACAGGATAAATTATACCTGCCTCCAGAAGCTTTAGTATTTCTTTTCTTACCACTTCTTTCATCTTAGGATTTAACCATCGTTGGTGATCAACAACCGGTTTAGCGTCTTTCTCCAATTTTATTTTGTGTTGGCATAGAGTGGGACTAATGCCCTTAAGATCATCAAGAGTATATCCAATAGCAGCACGGTGCTTCTTCAGAGTTTTCAATAATTTCTCTTCTTCCTGCTCTGAAAGGTTAGCACTAATAATAACAGGATATATCTTCTTTTCATCAAGATAAGCATATTTAAGAGTATCAGGTAATGGTTTATGCTCAAACACGGGATCACCCTTGGGTGGCGGAGGATCCCCTAAAATTTCAACAGGCAAGTTGTGTTTCAAAATAGGTCCCTGTTTAAAGAATACTTCATCTATTAACCTTCTTTCATTCATAAACATACCATTTTCATGGTCTAACAAATATTTTTCTAAAGGATCATTAGGAGGCACGGCAATAGAAGCAAGACCAATAATTTCATCTTTACTAGGCAATTCTTTATCATGGGGTTGTCTACGAAATTTAGCAAAATTAAAATCATGAGCATATCCCCTAAACCAACAGAAACAATATCCTTTTTGCAATCTATCTTAGCATTAACAGTATTGAAGAAGGGTCTGCCAAATATAATGGGACAAAAGTTATCTTCTGGGGAAGCAAGAACAAGAAAATCAGTAGGATATTTAATTTTTCCACACAAGACTTCAACATCTCTAACAATCCCAACCGGTGAAATAGTATCTCTATTGGCAAGCTTAATTGTAACATAAATACCTTCTAACTCAGTAGGTGCAATATCATGCATAATTTCTTCGTATAAAGAATGAGGTATTGCACTCGCACTAGCACTCATATCACATAAACCATGATAGCAATGATCTCCTATTTTAACAGAAATAACAGGCATGCCTACAACAGGTCTATGTTTATTTCTAGTATCGGGTCTAGCAATTCTAGCAGCTTCATCACAGAAGTAAATAACATGCCCATCAATATTATCAACCAAGTGATCTTTAACCATAGCAATACTAGGTTCAACTTTAATTTTCTCGGAGGGTTTGGGTGTTCTAATATTACTTTTGTTGACCATAGTTGAAGTTTTAGCATGATCCTTTATTCTAACAGGGAAAGGTGGTTTCTCAATAAAAGCGGTAGGAACAATAGGATCAACATTATAAGTGATAGTATTTTCTTCAACTTTAATAGGTTCAACTACTTTTACTTCAATGGGAGGATGATATTTAAACCACTTCTCCTTAGGAAGATCAACATGAGTAGCAAATGATTCATAGAAAGAAACTACTATCTCAGAGTCAAGTCCATATTTAGTGCTACATTCACGAAAAGCATCGATATCCATAAAATATTTAACACAATCAAACTTAGGTGTTATACCTGACTCCTTACCTTCCTCGAGTTCCCAATCTTTAGAGTTGCGTTTAATTCTTTTCAATAAATCCGATTTGAATTCAATAGTCTTCATCATAAAAGAACTAGTACAAGAAGTATCGAGCATGGGGCGATTATTGAGAGAAAGTCGAGCATAATTTTTTTGAATAATAATTTCTCTTGGGAGCTCATGATTGGGGCATATAACATTGACTTAAGCCTCCCCCAAGCTTGAGTGATGCTTTCTCCTTCGCGAGGCCAAAAATTATATATATAATTACGATCACGATGAACCAGATGCATAGGATAAAACTTCTGATGAAATTCCAATTTCAATCGGTTGTAGTTCCATGATCCAATATAATCGCATAGGCTAAACCATGGCAATGCCTTTCCCTTCAAAGATAAAGGGAAGACCTTCTTCTTGATAACATCCTCGGGCATACCTGCAAGCTTAAATAATCCACAAACTTCATCCACATAGATTAGGTGCAAATCGGGATGCAATGTTCCATCTCCTGTAAAAGGATTAGCTAGCAGTTTCTCTATCATACCCGAAGGAATTTCAAAGTAAAAAAAATTCAGTAGGTTCAGTTGGCTGAGGAGCAACTCTTTGCTCTACTGGTCGGGGTGAAGATACCCCGAACAAGCCCCTCAAAGGATTATGTTCCATAGTAACAAGTGACAAGAAATTTCAGCACACTATATAAAATTTTCCTTACCAAATTCCACTTACCAAAGGCGCTTCACTCCCCGGCAACGGCGCCAGAAAAGAGTCTTGATGACCCACAAGTATAGGGGATCTATCGTAGTCCTTTCGATAAGTAACACTACTGGAATCAGCAGATTTGCCGTCTGCCGACTCTTTGCCGTCAGCTAGGGACGGCAAAGAAAGGTTTTGCCATCAGCCACGAGAAAACGGACGACAATGGAAGGCTTTGCCATCAGCCGTATCTTTGCCGTCCGCTAGATGACGGCAAAGAGGGTGGGTGGCGGGCCTACGAGGACGACCTAATGGTCATTTTCTTTGCCGTCTGCTGGCGGACGGCGGACGGCAAAGAAACTGGCCGTTTTAACAGTCGTTTCCCCCCGGCCCCACCCCACTAGGTACGCTCTTTGTCGTCTGCTCGCAGACAGCAAAGAGCTGTGACCTACTAGCAGAAAAGGGGTCGCGCCAGTGCCCCTACCCCTCTCTCTCTCTCTCTCTCTCTCTCTCTCTCTCTCTCTCTCTCGATCTCCTCTGGCCTTCAGCACCCGCGCTGCCGCCCTCGACCGCCGCTCCGCCCCGCCACCTCGCCCCGCCGCCACGCCGCCCCGTCCCATCGCCCCACCGCCCCGCCGCCACGCCGCCCTGCCCCATCGCCCCATCGCCACACCGCCCCGCCGCCACGCCGCCCCGGCCCGGCGCCCCGGCCCATCGCCCCACCGCCCCGCCCCGGCTCGCCGCCCCGCCCCCGCCGCCTCCTCCACCACCGCCGGAGCCAAGGTGATTTTTTTCTACTGTTATTTGTGTTTAGGATTAGGTTATAGTGGTAGGATTAGGTTACTGCCAGATTTAGGTTTAGATAATTAGAAGAAGAAAAAATTGAAAAAAAGAAGAATAAGTAGAAGAGGAAAAAGGGAAAAAGGAAGAGGGTTGCCGAGGGGATAGATGGTGGAGCCAGTGGGTCATGCCGGTCCTGACGCCCATGCCGAGAACCCCCCGGTCCGAGTGCTGACCCGTAGACCGTGCGTCGCCATACCTGAGTGCGCCCGGGGACGAGCGGGTTAGGGGGTTCCTCGGTGTCGATGGAACCCTAAATAACAAGTATCATCGGTGCGAGATACATGTGTCCGTCGGTGTCGAGCACTACATCCACGTCCCACATGTTGATGCATTTTATTGATGATGATGATGATGATGAGCACGTCACTGATAGTGATGATGATGATGCATTTAATGATCCCGGAGCATATATAGACGATTCAGAGTAATATTAGTAATGTGAGGTATTCAATTTTTCCTACACCTCCGTGATAACGGTATCTTTCTTCTTATTTAACATGTTTAGTCCATTTTTGACATAATTTAGCCTATTTAGTCCACAAATGACATAATAAGATGAAGAAAATCAAGGAAGAGGAAGGAAAGAAGGAATAGGAAGAAAAGAAGAAGAAGTTCTTCTTCTTCTTTTCTTCTTCTTCTTCTTCTTCTTCTTCTTCTTCTTCTTCTTCTTCTTCTTCTTCTTCTTCTTTTCCTCCTCTTACTTGTTTTTATTCGTAAATGGCATAATAACCTTGCTAACCTCATAAATGTCATATACTTAGCTTGTTGTCCTCTGAAATGACACAATAAGCTTAGTTAGGTCAAAAATGGCATAATTAGCTAGGTTAGCTCCAATATTCTTCTTCTTTTCATCCGCTTCCTTTTCTTCTAGCTAGTCTTCTTGTTCTTCTTCTAACTTCATCTTTCCCAATTTGCAGATTTGCTTTACATGAGGAAGCTTGGATTCATGGAGTGTACTATTCTTCTGGTGCTTCCTTGTTGTTTATGAAAACTTGTTTGGATATGTATGTCTATATGGATATGTTGTTGGAAACTTGTTTCTGGTTATGTATATATGGATATGTTGGACTTTGTTGAACTATGTTGTTGGATATATATGTTGGATTTGATGAAATATGTTGTTGGACATGCTGTTATATGCTGTTGGATATGTTGGATATGTATGCATGTATATCTGTGTTTGAAACCATGTGTAATTAAATGGATTTAAATAAAAACAGGGGATATATAGCCTCTTTGCCGTCCGCTAGCGGATGGCAAAGAGGACACGTGGCAGTTACCTGTACAAACTGGGAACATTGGCTACCTATTTGGTCATTTTGCCGTCTGCTAGCAGACGGAAAAGTGACATCTATGTCGTCCGCTGGTAGACGGCATAGCTGGCCACGTGGCATCTTCCCAGTGCTGGCCCAGCTAAGCTCTTTGTCGTCTGCCAGCCGCTGGCGGATAGCAAAGAGCGTTGTGTAGCCCCTAACGTCTCTCACCCCACCCCACTGCCGTCCGTTCTCTTTGCCGTCTGCTGGCCTTGGATGGCAGACGGCACAATCCTTTGCCGTCGATTTCTAAGAAGCGGACGACAAAGAAGGCCTTTGCTGGCACGTGTTCAAACGAACAGTTTGCCTTCCTCTCGCTGACGGCAAAGGAGTTTGCCGTCCGGGATCTGTGCCTTTGCCGTCTTCCATGGCGGACGGCAAAGAAGTTGATTCCAGTAGTGTAAGAGTGTCGAACCCAACGAGGAGCAGAAGGAAATGACAAGCGGTTTTCAGTAAGGTATTCTCTGCAAGCACTGAAATTATCGGTAACAGATAGTTTTGTGATAAGGTAATTTGTAACGGGTAACAAGTAATAAAAGTAAATAAGGTGCAGCAAGGTGGCCCAATCCTTTTTGTATCAAAGGACAAGCCTGGGCAAACTCTTATATAAAGGAAAGCGATCCCGAGGATGCATGGGAATTACTGTCAAGCTAGTTTTCGTCATGCTCATATGATTCGCGTTCGTTACTTTGATAATTTGATATGTGGGTGGACCGGTGCTTGGGTACTGCCCTTCCTTGGGCAAGCATCCCACTTATGATTAACCCCTATTGCAAGCATCCGCAACTATGAAAGAAGTATTAAGGTAAACCTAACCATAGCATGAAACATATGGATCCAAATCAGCCCCTTACGAAGCAACACATAAACTAGGGTTTAAGCTTCTGTCACTCTAGCAACCCATCATCTACTTATTACTTCCCAATGCCTTCCCCTAGGCCCAAATAATGGTGAAGTGTCATGTAGTCGACGTTCACATAACACCACTAGAGGAAAGACAACATACATCTCATCAAAATATCGAACGAATACCAAATTCACAGGGACTACTTATAGCAAGACTTCTCCCATGTCCTCAGGAACAAACGTAACTACTCACAAATCATATTCATGTTCATAATCAGAGGGGTATTAAGATGCATAAAGGATCTGAACATATGATCTTCCACCAAATAAACCAACTAGCATCAACTACAAGGAGTAATCAACACTACTAGCAACCCACAGGTACCAACATGAGGTTTTGAGACGAAGATTGGATACAAGAGATGAACTAGGGTTTGAGAGGAGATGGTGCTGGTGAAGATGTTGATGGAGATTGACCCCCTCCCGATGAGAGGATCGATGGTGATGACGATGGCGATGATTTCCCCATCCCGGAGGGTTGTTTCCCCGGCAGAACAGCTCCGCCGGAGCCCTAGATTGGTTCCACCAAGGTTCCGCCTCGAGACGGCGGCACTTCATCCCGAAAGCTTCCTTCTGATTTTTTCCAGGGCGAAAGACTTCATATAGCCAAAGATGGGCACCGGAGGCCTACCAGGGGGCCCACAAGGTAGGGGGCGCGCCCCCCACCCTCGTGGATGGTGGGTGGCCCCCCTCTGGTACTTTCTTCGCCCAATATTTTTTATATATTCCAAAACTGACTTTCATGGAGTTTCAGGACTTTTGGAGTTGTGCAGAATAGGTGTCTAATATTTGCTCCTTTTCCTACCCAGAATTCCAGCTGCCAGCATTCTCCCTCTTCATGTAAACCTTGTAAAATAAGAGAGAAAAGGCATAAGTATTGTGACATAATGTGTAGTAACAGCCCATAATGCAATAAATATCGATTTAAAAGCATGATGCAAAATGGATGTATCAGCGGACAACCTGTTCCGAATGACGCTGACGGACGCGCACCCATGTGGAAGAAGAAATCTATATTTTGGGACCTGCCCTATTGGAAAGACCTAGAGGTCCGCTCTGCAATCGACGTGATGCACGTGACGAAGAATCTTTGCGTGACCCTGCTTGGCTTCTTGGGTGTGTATGGGAAGACAAAAGATACACCGGAGGCATGGGAGGACCAGCAATGTATGCACGGAAAAGATGGCATACATCAGGGTCATGCCAGCTATGCTCTTACCAAAGAAGAGAAGGAAATCTTCTTTGAATGCCTGCTCACTATGAAGGTACCGTCTGGCTTCTCGTCGAATATAAAGGGAATAATAAATATGGCAGGGAAAAAGTTCCAGGACCTAAAGTCTCATGACTGCCACGTGATTATGATGCAACTGCTTTCGGTTGCATTGAGGGGGCTTCTACCGGAAAACATTCGATTAGCCATTGTGAAGCTATGTGCATTCCTTAATGCAATCTCTCAGAAGGTAATCGATCCAGAAATCATACCAAGGTTAGAGAATGATTTGGTGCAATGTCTTGTCAGTTTCGGGTTGGTGTTCCCCCCATCGTTCTTCAACATCATGATGCACGTCCTAGTTCACCTATTCTAAGAGATTAACGTTCTGGGTCCTGTATTTCTACACAATATGTTCCCCTTTGAGAGGTTCCTGGGAGTCTTAAAGAAATATGTTCATAATCGTGCTAGGCCAGAAGGAAGCATCTCCAAGGGCCATGAAAATGAGGAGGTCACTGAGTTTTGTATTGACTTTATTCCTGTCCTTAAGCCGATTGGTGTTCCTGAATCGCGGCATAAGGGTAGACTGGGTGGAAAAGGCACGCTAGGAGGGGATGAAATAATAGGTATGGACGGGCATTCTCTCACTCAAGCACACTACACGGTTCTACAGAATTCCGCATTGGTGGCTCCGTATATGGAGGAACACAAGAATTTTCTACGCTCCAAACACCGGGAGTAGTCTGACGACTTGATTACACGTGAACAAACGGGGACTTTTGCCGGTTGGTTGCAGACACTTGCCATGCATGACACCGCTATCGAAGATGACCTGTACTTGCTGTCCCAGTTACCATCTTCGAATATAATGACTTTCAAAGGGTACGAGATAAATGGGAATACATTTTACACGATCACCCAAGATAAGAAGAGCACCAACCAAAACAGTGGTGTCCGCTTTGGTGCAGCAACCAAGACGGGAAAGGACACATATTATGGTTACATAGAGGACATATGGGAACTTAACTATGGACATGGTTTGAAGGTCCCTTTGTTTTGGTGCAAATGGGTCAATATGACACGAGGCGGGGTAACGGAAGATCCGCAGTACGGAATGACAACAGTGGATCTCAACAGTCTTGCGTACGCAGACGAACCATTCGTCCTAGCCAATGATGTGGCGCATGTTTTCTATGTGAAGGACATGTCTACCAAGCCGAGAAAAAGAAAAGATAAGGAAGCGAATACATCATACAATGAGCCAAAGCGCCACATAGTTCTTTCAGGGAAAAGAAACATCGTGGGAATGGATGACAAGATAGACATATGAGAAGATTATGAAAAGTTTGATGAAATTGCTTCATTCAGAGTGAATATTGACCCAAGCATCCAGTTAAATGATGAAGATTGTCCATGGTTATGGCGCAAAGGGACACACGCGAAGAAAAAGTTTCACCCCCAAAGATCCCACTCTGGGATGTGATCGGCTTCACTGTCATCACTTTCTTCTCAAGTGAGTTTCCGGACTTGTATATGTTTGTAATAGTTAGGGTGCTTATGTGTTTTGGCACTTGAAACGTGTACTTTTGTGCTTCGGACAAACGTGTACCTTTCTGACATCATTTGCTATTTTTGTGCGTTTAGTATGCACCATTCAAAGCCACGTCATCAATTTTCAACCCTTTCTGACATCATTTGCTATTTTTCATGCATTTACTGAATTTTTTGAGCTAAATGACCCTGAAATTGAAAAGCACTACAAATGAACTCTGAAAAGGTTGAAAGTTGGCATGGTATCATCATTTCACCCACATAGCATGTGCGAAAAAGTAAAGAGGGTTACGGCAAAAACTGGATGCACTTCGTGTACAAAATGGACAATCTCTTTAGAAGTATCAGGGTTTCAGACGAAAACTCATCTGTTACAAAGGCATTTCATTTTTTAAACTTATTTCAACTCCAGACTTTTTGTGCGTTCAGTATGCACCATTCAAGGCCACGTCATCAATTTTCAACCCTTTCTTACATCATTTTCTATTTTTCATGTATTTACTGAATTTTTTGAGCTAAATGACCCTGAAATTGAAAAGCACTACAAATGAACTCTGAAAAGTTTGAAAGTTGGCATGGTATCATCATTTCACCCACATAGCCTGTGCAAAAAAGTAGAGAGGGTTACGACAAAAACTGGATGCACTTCGTGTACAAAATGGACAATCTCTTTCGAAGTATCAGGGTTTCGGACGAAAACTCATCTGTTACAAAGACATTTCATTTTTTAAATAACCTAAGTGTTACTAAATTGAATATAATGATAAAACACACTAATATTAAACATAAGAAAAAAGAATCACTGAAAAATCTATTTTTAAAGTTAAGTTATTCACAAACTAGTGATTCACACAAATTTCAAATAATTCGAATTTAAACTATTTAAATTTGAAAACTACTGGCACTAACAGAAAGTTTGTAATGTTTTGTACCTAAAGCAAAAAATATTGACAAAGAAACTCTAAATACAACTAAAAACAACTCAGAAATTAATAAAAGAAATTAAATAAAGCAGAAAAGAGAAGAAAAAAAGCCCGCCTACTGGGCCACAGCGGCCTGCATACGACTAGAAACCCAACATGTAGTTGGGCTAGGATGCAGGCCCGCAAACCCGGTAGGCCCCACAGGGCAGAGTAGGAGAGTTAGGCCCAGAAGGCCTGCATTAGAGAGGAGCTCAATGCAGTGCCTGCGCCGGGGCTTATAAACTTGTATTGGCGCTCCTCAACTAGCGAGGTGGGACTAAACTTGCAGCATCGCACTTGCGCCAGCGCACCCCTTTAGTACCGGGTCGTGGCTCCAACCGATACTAAAGGGGGGGGATCTTTAGTACCGGTTGGAGCCACCACCTGGTACTAAAGGGGTGCCCTTCCTGCCGGTTGGCCTGGCAAAATTTGACCTTTAGTACCGGTTGGTGGCTCCAACCGGTACTAAAGGTCATTCCTATATATACAACACTTACGAAAATTTTACAGTTTCATCTCCACTTCTTCTCCTCTGCTTCGACGTTGCCGCCGCTCCCGTCCCGCGTTGTCGCCCGTCGCCGTCCCCGTCGCCACCCCCGGCGCGCGCCGTCGCCGTCGATGTCCCCGTCACCGCCGCCCCCGTCCCCATCGACGCCCCGACCCCTCATCGCCGTCCCCGTCGTCGCTGTCTCGCCGCCACCCCGTTCGCCCCCGCCCCGTCGCCGCCCCCGCCCCCGTCGCTTCACCGCGCCCCGACCCATCGTCCCGCTGTGAGAACCCCGGCCGCCATGGCCGGCCGCGCCCAAGCCCGCACACACACACACACACTCAGATGTTTTTCTTTTTTTTTTTAGTTTTTAGTTTTTTCTGTTTTTTATACAAAGGTTTTAGATGAATTAATTAATTAGATTATAATGTCAAATGTTAGATGAATTAGCTAGATATATTAATGTTAGATGAATTGTTTTTTATACTTTTAGTTCGATGACTTAGATATATTAATTAATGTTAGATGAATTAGTTTTTTATACTTTTGTCAAAATGTTAGACGAATTAACTATCTAGATATATATATTAATGTTAGATGAATTAGCTAGAATTTGCATATAGAATTTAAAAAATGGTATACTTGCATATAGAATTTTGACATATGCAACGATATCATTTTTTAAATTTGTATATAAGAAATCACCATCCAATCATTTAAAAAATGTTACATTTGCCCGGCCCGCATCCTCGCCGTCGACCCGTTCGCGACGACGTCCTGCTTCAGAGGACCCATGTCCGGGACTGGGCTCCGCCGGGCTGGCACTGGGAGGTGTGATTGCTCTCTGACTATAGCGCCAGAAAAGCTCCTGTCTGCTAGGACTACGTCGGTATTTCCCCAAAGAGGAAGGGATGATGCAGCACAGCGACGGTAGGTATTTCCCTTAGTGAAGAAACCAAGGTTATCGAACCAGTAGGAGAACCAAGCAACACAACGTAAACAACACCTGCACACAAATAACAACACCTCGCAACCCAACGTGTTAAAGGGGTTGTCAATCCCTTTCGGGTAACGATGCCATAAATTTGTAATAGATTGCAAATAAAATAAAGTGCAGCAAAGTATTTTTGTATTTTTGGTTTAATAGATCTAAATTAAAATGCAAAAGAAAAGTAGATTGCAACCAAATATATGAGAAAGAAGACCCGGGGGCGTAGGTTTCACTAGTGGCTTCTCTCGAGAAAAATAGCAAACAGTGGTTAAATAAATTACTATTGGACAACTGATAGAACCTCAAATAATTATGACGATATTCAGGCAATGATCATTACATAGGCATCACGTCCAAGATTAGTAGACCGACTCCTGCATGCATCTACTACTATTACTCCACACATCGACCGCTATCCAGCATGCATCTAGTGTATTAAGTTCATGGAAAAACGGAGTAATGCAATAAGAACGATGACATGATCTAGACAAGATCCGTTTATCTATTGCGTAGATATAGATCCCATCTTTTTATCCCTAGTAGCAATGATACATACGTGTTGTTTCCCTTTCTGTCACTGGGATCAAGCACCGTAAGATCGAACCCACTACCGGGCACCTCTTCCTGTTGCAAGATAAATATATCAAGTTGTCCAAACAAAACCCAAATATCGGAGAAGAAATATGAGGCTATAAGAGATCATGCATATAAGAAATCAAAGAAAGTCAAATAACTTTCATGGATATAAAAAGATATGACTGATCATAAACTCAAAGTTCATCAGATCCCAACAAACACACCGCAAAAGAGTTACATCATATGGATCTCCAAAAGACCATTGTATTGAGAATTCAGCGAGAGAGAGGAAACCATCTAGCTACTAACTACGGACCCGAAGGTCTACAAAGAACTACTCACGCATCATCAGAGAGGCACCAATGGAGGTGGTGAACCCCATCCGAGATGGTGTCTAGATTGGATCTGGTGGTTCTGGACTCTGCGGCGGCTGGATGAATATTTTGTCGATTCCCCTAGGGTTCTGGTATTTTTGGGGTATTTATAGAGCAAAGAGGCCGTCCGGGGGCACCCGAGGTGGGCACAACCCACCAGGGCGCGTCTGGGCCTCCTGATGCGCCCTAGTGGGTTGTCCCCTCCTCGGGACTCCCCCCAGGTGCAACCAGGGCACGTTGTGTTCCTTCTGGCCCATAAAAATTCTCCGTGGAGTTTCATGGCATTTGGACTTCGTCTGATATTGATTTCCTGTGATGTAAAAAACATGGAAAAAACAACAACTGGCACTTGGCACTATGTCAATAGGTTAGTGCCAAAAATGATATAAATGACTATAAAATGATTATAAAACATCCAAAATTGATAATAAAACATCATGGAACAAACAAAAATTATAGATACATTGGAGACGTATCAGCATCCCCAAGCTTAACTCCTGCTCGTCCTCGAGTAGGTAAGTGGTAAAAACAGAATTTTTGATGTGGAGTGTTTTTTATGATGTCATATCATATTCTTTTATTTGTAGCATGGACATTTGGACTTTTATGTGATTCAAAGCAATAGTCTAGTTTTGACATAATAATTTAGATACCCAAGCATATCAACAAGCAACCATGTCTTTCAAAATATCAATGCTAAAATAAGTTATCCCTAGCCCACCATGCTCAAACATTGATCCATTCATGAAACACACTCGAATATTAACTACACCCAATACTTAAGTACGATCATATTGCCTCCTAGTTGGTGCTTTTATGAGAGAAGATGGAGACTCAAATTCAAAATAAAAATTGCATAAAGTAAAATAAAGGCCCTCCGCAGAGGGAAGTAGGGATTTGTAGAGGTGCTAGAGCTCAAAGCGAAAAATAGAGATAAAAACATTTTGGGAGGTGTATCCATCCCACCAACGAAAACGACTCAGAATTCCGAACACTTTCCATGCTAGATATGCCATAGGCGGTTCCCAAATAGAAAATAAAGTTTATTCCTTTTTCCACACTTCCACTTTCCATGGCTAGCCGTATCCACGGGTGCCTTCCATACCAACACTTTCAAAGGAATTTATTATTTTGACAATATAAAGTAAATTCATTTTTGCATTTCAGGACTAGGAATCCCTAAAACCTTTGCCTTACTCTCGTGCAATGACAAGTGAATAAAAACTCATCGTGACAATAACACATCCAGCATGGAAAATATTAGCCACCCGTTACCGTTCCGCGAGCGAAACAAACACACAAAAGAGAAGTTTATTTTGAAAATTAGAGATGACACATGCAAATTTGCTTAGAACGGCAAGTGAATACCGCATATTGGTAGATATAGTGGACTCATGTGGCAAAACTAGTTTAAAGGATTTTGGATGCACAAGTAGAGGTAATACTTAGTGCAAAATGAAGGCTAGCAAAAAGATTGAGAAGCGACCAACCAAGAAACGAATAATCTCATAAGCAAGCATTAAGCATAATTAACACCGAATAATGCACCACAAGTAGGATATAATTTTCATTGCATGATTATTTACTTTCGTGCATGCATAGGGAATCACAAACCTTAACACCAATATTCTTACTAAAGCATAATTACTCATCAACATAACTCACATATCACATCATCATATCTCAAAACTATTACTAAGAATCAAGTTTATTTTGTCCAATGATCTTCATGACACATTTTTTTCTTTATCCTTCTTGGATATCTATCACTTTGGGACTAATTTTCATGTGTTGCATTTCATAAGCTCAAACAAATATAAGTGAAGATCATGAGCATAACAAATTTTCTTTCTCTCAAAATAATTTAAGTGAAGCAAGAGAGAATTTCTTCAAAATTTTACTAACTCTCAAATAAATCTAAGTGAAAAAAGAGAGCATTTATTCAAAAATACTAAGCACACCATGCTCAAAAAGATATAAGTGGAGCACTAGAGCAAGACCTAGCTCATAAAAGATTTAAGTGAAGCATAGAGAGCAATTCTAACAAGTCATGATAAAATTTTGTCTCTCTCAAATAGGTGTGTCCAGAAGGGATTGATGACTTTAAACACAAAATAAAACAAGCAAATACACATATCATACAAGACGGTCCAAGCAAAACACATATCATGTGACGAATAACAATATAGCCTCGAGTAAAATAGTTGTTAGAAGAGAGAGGGGATGCCACTCGGGGGCATCCCCAAGCTTAGTTGGTTTCTCATTCTTGGATAATAGCTTGGGATTCCGGGGTATCCCCAAGCTTAGGCTCTTCTATCCTTCTTTCATCCATCGTAAGATAACCCAAAACTTGAAAACTTCAATCACACAAAACTTAACAAAACCTTCGTGAGATCCGTTAGTGTAAGAAAAATAAATCACTACTATAAGTGCAGTATCAAACCAATTCATATTTTGTTTTTGTATGATATCTACTGCATTCCAACTTTTCTATGGCAAAAACTCATCAAAGAAAACCATAGAGCCATCAAAATAAGCACACAACACAAAGAAAACAGAATCTGTCAAAACAGAACAGTCTATAGCAATCTGATTTGTTCGAATACTTCTGGAACTCCAAACATTCTGACAAACTAGGACAACCTGTATAATTTGTATATTGATCTTCTACAAAAAGAATTGGCATTTTACCACGTTCTGGTGATTTTTAACAATTGTTTTCGTGAGCCCAAAGTTTCTGTCTTTTTCAGCAACATCAAACAACTATCACCCAAGAAGATCCTATTGGTTCTACTTGGCACAAACACTAACTAAAACACAAAAAACACAATCATAACAGTAGAATAACTGTGTAAACACACAAGAATAGAAAAAAAGCAAAAATAAATTTTATTCGTTGGGTTGCCTCCCAACAAGCGCTATAGTTTTACGCCCTTAGCTAGGCATAAAGCAAGGATCTAAGTTTTGTCATCCTTGTCCTTCTGAAATCAAATAGAATACTTCCTATCAATGGCATTTAATCTTCTATTTTGTGAAATCACATGACCATTGATAGCAGAAGAAAGATTAAGCACGTTGCGAAAGTTTGTATCTAAACTAGCCTTCGTCTATTTGATTATTTCATTTTGATAAAAGCATAGAAGGGTAGTTGGTTCAACATTTTATCCCTTGGGGTGCCCAAATATGGTTTTTATTTTCTCATAAGTATCTACGGCATCCCCTTCAAGAAAACAATTTTCAAATATAGAATCCAAAACTTGCTTAAAGGAAGAAGGTAAACCAGCATAAATTTTTTCCAGGTATATCTCTATATGATATTGGGGTACATAGCTAGCTCGAATTCTTAACAGCTTGTCCCAAGCATCTTTCAAAGATTCATCAAGTAGATAACGAAAAATTCCGGGATCAACCTCATCAAAATTGTTAAGATTTTCCTTAACAACCCCGGCAAGTCCTTCCACCGCATCATTATTTATGAGCTTGGAGAGACGGAGGGGCGCCTATCCAAACTATTAAAACTTGGGAGGAATCCCTTAGCCATTTTAGGATCAGCCATAGCAACGGAGAGAAGAACTAAGTGGACGGAAAAACGGCGAACGAAAAAGAGAGGCGAATAAACCGGCAAATTTTTGTGAAGTCGGGGAGAGGAAAACGAGAGGCAAATGGCAAATTATGTAAATTGCAAGGAGATGAGATTTGTGATTAGGAACCTGGTTATGTTGAAGATCCTCCCCGGCAACGGCGCTAGAAATTCCTTTTGATTGCTCTCTGACTATAGCGCCAGAAAAGCTCCTGTCTGCTAGGACTACGTCGGTATTTCCCCAAAGAGGAAGGGATGATGCAGCACAGCGACGGTAGGTATTTCCCTCAGTGAAGAAACCAAGGTTATCGAACCAGTAGGAGAACCAATCAACACAACGTAAACAACACCTGCACACAAATAAGAACACCTCGCAACCCGACGTGTTCAAGGGGTTGTCAATCCCTTCGGGTAATGATGCCAGAAATTTGTAATAGATTGAAATAATAGATCGCAAATAAAATAAAGTGCAGCAAAGTATTTTTGTATTTTTGGTTTAGTAGATCTGAATAAAAATGCAAAGGAAAAGTAGATCGCAAGCAAATATATGAGAAAGAAGACCCGAGGCCGTAGATTTCACTAGTGGCTTCTCTCGAGAAAAATAGCAAACGGTGGGTAAACAAATTACTGTTGGACAATTGATAGAACCTCAAATAATTATGACGATATCTAGGCAATGATCCTTACATAGGCATCACGTCCAAGATTAGTAGACCGACTCCTGCCTGCATCTACTACAATTACTCCACACATCGACCGCTATCCAGCATGCATCTAGTGTATTAAGTTCATGAAAAAACGTAGTAATGCAATAAGAACGATAACATGATGTAGACAAGATCCGTTGCTGCGATAGTAGCTGCGAGTGATGCTGTTGTCTCATGCAGATCAGCATCGGCTGCCACTTGTGAGGATGGTGCATGGCCTCTGGAGGGTCTCCAACTCAGGATTTGGCGGTGCCGCTATCCTTTCTCCCCGTTAAAGACTTCTTCGGGTGAGGCGAGTGGCTCCTTCGAGTCTCGTCAGCTTACCTGTGTGGACAAGGTCATCGCTCTCCGCAAGGACCATGCGCATATGCAGCTATTGGGATGGAGGAAAGTGGCGGAGACAACATAATAGACTTAGATTTGGGTGGTACTTCTCGAGTACCCAATCTTGAGCTCCGGGGTGAAAACTTTGGCCCGACCCTTTGGTTATACCTGGCAATGGCGGCGCTCTTTGCGTCGTTACCATGATGATGACATTGCTCGGAGTTTGCTCAGATTTGATCTTCAGGGTGAAAATCATGACCCTACTTTCGGTGGTTGGATCCGGCGACGATGATGCTTGTACGTCATTCCCTTCCTGGAGGCGTCGCTGTTGGAGAACCCCTCTCGTAGTCCTTGTGTTGTCAAGAGATGGCTGGCGCTGATGGTCACTGTTGTATATCGTCAATTGTTGTTTTTATTGCTTGGGTTTTCTCCCTCCGCATAGGCATGGCTTTGGTCTTATATGACTTTGCTTTTTGCCGGTGTGGTTGGTTAGTGCGTGTGTTGTGTTGGCTGTGTGCATCCTAGTTATGCAGAGGCCGGGTGTATATTCATTATGATTGTATCCCTCGATGCTACATTATGAGTCAATAAAAAACACCCTTTATCAAAAAAAAGACAAGATCCGTTTATCTATTGCGTAGATATAGATCCCATCTTTTTATCCTTAGTAGACACGATACATACGTGTTGTTTCCCTTTCTGTCACTGGGATCAAGCACCGTAAGATCGAACCCACTACCTGGCACCTCTTCCCATTGCAAGATAAATAGATCATGTTGGCCAAACAAAACCCAAATATCGGAGAAGAAATACGAGGCTATACGAGATCATGCATATAAGAGATCAAAGAAACTCAAATAACTTTCATGGATATAAAAAGATATGACTGATCATAAACTCAAAGTTCATCAGATCCCAACAAACACACCACAAAAGAGCTACATCATATGGATCTCCAAGAGACCATTGTATTGAGAATTCAGCGAGAGAGAGGAAGCCATCTAGCTACTAACTACGTACCCGAAGGTCTACAAAGAACTACTCACGCATCATCGGAGAGGTACCAATGGAGGTGGTGAACCCCATCCGAGATGGTGTCTAGATTGGATCTGGTGGTTCTGGACTCTGCGGTGGCTGGATGAATATTTCGTCGACTCCCCTAGGGTTCTGGTATTTTTAGGGTATTTATAGAGCAAAGAGGCAGACCGGGGGGACCCGAGGTGGGCACAACCCACCAGGGCGCGCCTGGGCCTCCTGGCGCACCCTGGTGGGTTGTCCCCTCCTCGGGGCTCCCCCCAGGTGCAACCAGGGCCCGTTGTGTTCCTTCTGGCCCATAAAAATTCTTCATGGAGTTTCATGGCATCTGGACTTCGTCTGATATTGATTTCCTCCGATGTAGAAAACATGAAAAAACAACAACAACTGGCACTTGGGACTATGTCAATAGGTTAGTACCAAAAAATGATATAAAATGATTATAAAACATCCAAGATTGATAATAAAACAGCATGGAACAATAAAAAATTAAAGATACATTGGAGACGTATCAAGGTGCTACCTTCAGGGGCGCGCCGCTTGGTGAGGAACCCGGCCCCGGGTCCCGTCGTCGACCCTGAGGTCCTTTGGTGGCGTTCGCATGGGCCACTTTCGGTGTGGAGGGAGCCGGCCCCGCCGGAGGTGGTACGTCGCCGTGTCAGGGAGGAGGACGAGCACGTCAGTCGCTACATGGCTGCTATGGACGTCAGGTTCTCCAATACCTGGCAGGTTCTTCGGGGATCTCACCGGAGCTATGATCCTGTGATGGTTCCTTCTCTTTGGATGTCCACCGCCCGCGTCTTAGGAACCGCGAGTGAACTAGATTATTCGGATTCGGTCTTTAATAGCTAGCTAGCTAGTGATGTATTTGATATATAATATTCGAGACGATGTATCCGAGATTATATATATTATTCGAGACGATGTATTCGAGATTATATTCGATGATGCATATTATGTACTATGATTCAGTTTTTCCTTATTGATTGCATGCATGCATTGTAATTTGAATACTAAATTGTTTTATATTTCTTCTGGATTAGTTAAATAAAAGCTATGGCGGACAATACCGGCAGAGAAGGAGAAGATGCCCTGTTCGAGATCATACGCTCCCCTCGCCGGCCAGATAATCAGAATGAAGAAGATGATGGCTCCCAATGTCTGAACAATACCGGGGAGGGTGATATGATATTCGATCGTGACGACCTAATTGATGAAGTCCAGAACTATGATTATGATGACAAAGAAAATGTTGATCTTGAAATAACAGAGACCGGTGAAATATATTTATATAAGCAGGCATCTGGTGATCATCACATGTTTTAAATGATTTGAAGATATATTAACCAATCGATCTTTCTTCTTTCAGCCCTCTGGATCGAGCAAATCTTCTACAGGCAGCAGGACAGTGCGAGGCCTGGCTAAAAAGTTGAAGTAGGGCATAAAGTACAACATCGATGCCATCAATACTGATGGCGAACCAATCTTGCCTAAGAAGAATGCGAACAAGTTCATTCATCAGTGCGGTGTTCTTGTGAAGGACCAACTCCCGATCTCCACGCAAGAATGGAAAAAGCCAGCAAAGCAACGTCCAGATCTTACTTGGGTCGACGACAGAGCAAAAGATCTGCTTTGGGAATCTCTCATGGAACATTTCACCCTGCCAGATCATTTCACAGATGCAGATGTGCAGAAAGTGAAGGTCGCTACTCTTAGGAAGATGGCAATTGCATTCAACAACCACAAGAAAACTATACCAAGTACGTCGCAGGAGGAAAGAAGACTCCAGAATTCACGAGAACACTGGAGAAGCAAAGAGATCACTGGCCCGCTTTCATGAAATTCAAGGAATCGGAATTATCTAAGGAATGGTCGAGAGTAAACAAGGCCAATGACGCAAAAAAAGGAGCAGTTCCATAAGCTGGGGCCAGGTGGCTACGCGGTGGCAATGCCTAAGTGGGATAAGTCTGAGCAAGAGATGGTGGATGCAGCGGTCACTCCAGTTACATTGAGTTGGCCCCCCAGGTGCAGGACTTGGTTCTATGCGCATGGGGGGGCATTGGACCCGAAGACAGGCAAGGTTTCGAAGAAGGCAAGTCTTAAAGGAGCCGAAGAGAAGTTACTTGTTGCAATAGAAGAGGCTCGAGCGGGGGTGTTCACTCCCAACAGAGAGAACGACGAGTTTACGCGCGCCCTGGGAAATCCTGAACAGCCGGGAAGAACACGAGGCAAAGGCGTTGTTCCGTGGTATGAGGGGTTTGCGGACTGGAACGCCGGCTACAGAAGTCGTGCGAAAAGGAAGATGGAGGAGGAGAAGAAGAGGAAGCTGGAGGAGGAGCAGAGGAAGGAGGAAGCAGAACGCCTTAAATGCCTAGAATAAAAGCACGCGGAGTTGGCACTCCAATTTCAGTGGCAGCAGCAGCAGATCGACTCACTTAGCCAGGAAAGGGTGTCTCAGCAGCGGCAATAGCTAGCGGATGATCCAGCATTGGATAGCACCGTCCCATCCATGCCAAGAAGCAACATGGGTTCCGCCCCGGGCGAGGCAGTACTGCTGGATAGATACCCTGTGGATGACATCATGGAGAACACTAATTGTGAGCTACACTTCAAAATGAAGAACATATCCATGAAGGTCGCGAATGCCGTTACTTATACAAATCCCCCCGAAGCAACCTTCCATTGCAACCCGATTCCAGCTGGCTATGCTCGTGTAATGGTTGATGAAGTGGTGGACCAATATTCGGGGCTAGAGCTTGACATTCCTGGAGTTGACGAGGAGCACACACTGGGAGAGGCCATACATCGTATCATCCTATGGAGAAAGGATTGCATCATCTTTCCAAGGCCACCGACACCGCGTCAGCTGACTCCTCCTCGAAGTCCGCCATCGCGTCAGCAGACACCCGCTCCTCCAAGTCATCAGCCACCGCCTCAGCAGAGTCCTGCTCCTTCAAGTCCGCCAACGTGTCAGGCCACTCCTCCTCCTCCTCCAAGTCCGGCACCGCGTCAGGACACTCCTCCTGCTCCAAGTCCGGCACGGCGTCAGCCCACTCCTCCTCCTCCAAGTACGGCACCGCGTCAGCCCACTCCTCCTCCTCCAAGTCAGCCACATCAGTCGTCTCCGCCGCCTCAGCAACAACGGAAGAGAGCCGCCGCAGCTATGGTGCGCAGCAGTACAAGTCAAGGTAGTATAGGAGGTACAGGCGGAGCAAGCGATTTCAATATGGTCCAAGCCTCGCGCCTCTTCCGATGAGGCCTTACGACATGACCGACGATCAAAACGAAGCCGCAGTGAAGGCCCAAGTGGACGCCCATTTTGGACCGAAACCGCCACCACCGCCAAAGGAGAAATTGCCTGAGGATATTGTTGACCACTTTATTCGTATGGCTAAAAAACCACTAATGTCTACTACACAACCTTCTTCTTGTAGACGTTGTTGGGCCTCCAAGTGCAGAGGTTTGTAGGATAGTAGAAAAATTCCCTCAAGTGGATGACCTAAGGTTTATCAATCCGTGGGAGGCATAGGATGAAGATGGACTCTCTCAAGCAACCCTGCAACCAAATAACAAAGAGTCTCTTGTGTCCCCAACACACCCAATACAATGGTAAATTCTATAGGTGCACTAGTTCGGCGAAGAGATGGTGATACAAGTGCAATATGGATGGTAGATATGGGTATTTGTAATCTAAAAATATAAAAACAGCAAGGTAACTAATGATAGAAGTGACCCTAAAGTTATTGCAATGCTAGGAAACAAGGCCTAGGGTTCATACTTTCACTAGTGCAAGTTCTCTCAACAAGGATAACATAATTAGATCATATAACAATCCCTCAACATGCAACAAAGAGTCACCCCAAAGTCACTAATAGCGGAGAACAAACGAAGAGATTATTGTAGGGTACGAAACCACCTCAAAGTTATTCTTTCTGATCAATCTATTCAAGATTTCGTACTAGAATAACACCTTAAGACACACATCAACCAAAACCCTAATGTCACCTAGATACTCCAATATCACCTCAAGTATCCGTGGGTATGATTATATGATATGCATCACACAATCTCAGATTCATCTATTCAACCAACACAAAGAACTTCAAAGAGTGCCCCAAAGTTTCTACCGGAGAGTCAAGATGAAAATGTGTGCCAACCCCTATGCATAGATTCCCAAGGTCACGGAACCCGCAAGTTGATCACCAAAACATACATCAAGTGAATCAATAGAATACCCCATTGTCACCACGGGTATCCCACGCAAGACATACATCAAGTGTTCTCAAATCCTTAAAGACTCAATCCGATAAGATAACTTCAAAGGGAAAACTCAATCCATTACAAGAGAGTAGAGGGGGAGAAACATCATAAGATCCAACTATAATAGCAAAGCTCGCGGTACATCAAGATCGTGCCGAATCAAGAACACGAGAGAGAGAGAGATCAAACACATAGCTACTGGTACATACCCTCAGCCCCAAGGGTGAACTACTCCCTCCTCGTCATGGAGAGTGTCGAGATGATGAAGATGGCCACCGGTGAGGGATCCCCCCTCCGACAGGGTGCCGGAACAGGGTCCCGATTGGTTTTTGGTAGCTACAGAGGCTTGCGGCGGCGAAACTCCCGATCTAGGTTATGTTCTAGGGCTCTCTGTATTTATAGGGATTTTTGGCGTCGGGAACAAGTCAGGGGGGTCTCCGAGGCGGCCACGAGGTAGGGGGCACGCCCAGGGGGGTAGGGGCGCCCCCACCCTCGTGGGTGCCTTGGGACTCTTCTGGCCCATCTCCGATACTCCGTGGGCTTCTTCTGCTCCAAAAATAATCTCCTCAAATTTTCGGGTCAATTGGACTCCGTTTGGTTTTCCTTTTCTGCGATACTCAAAAACAAGGAAAAACAGAAACTGGCACTGGGCTCTAGGTTAATAGGTTAGTCCCAAAAATCATATAAAATAGCATATAAATGCATATAAAACATCCTAGATGGATAATATAATAGCATGGAACAATCAAAAATTATAGATACATTGGAGACGTATCAACCACCTCCCAAGCCTGTTGACTCAGACTATGAGCACCAAATCATAAAAGCACATCGAGCAAAACAACAGAAGGAGTCGAGCTCGAGCTCGAGCCAAGCAGCTGCCAAAAAAAGCGGGAAAACCGTTCCCCATCTGGGAGAACAGGCGATACAATCGACCCCCTCCCCCGCTCATTGTACCAACACATGCGAGTACCGGCGCCGATCAGCTGGTAATAACCAACGACCATAGAAGGCAGACTGCAGAGATCAGATGCACTGTAGAACAACTCCTAGGCTTGGAGCCCATGGAAACTTTTAAAGAGGAGGAGCTAAAACGGAAATATGTCCGCGGTGAACCTCTGGTCAAGCCTGAGGAGGTCAAGGAGCTCTCAATGAGAATGTATGAATTGCATCAATGGTACATGAAAATTACCAAGACTACCAATCGAGAGTCCCTCATGGTGAAAGTCAAGGCCGAGCATTACTTCCATGAGCTAGCTCTGTCTGTTGAGTATACAAAACTGTTTCAGTTATTCAATCAAGATGCACTCGACAAATCTCTCGTCAGTTGCTATTGTCTGTAAGTGATTTCTTTATGTAATTTAAGTCTCAAGCTAGCTGTAGTGCTCTCGTTGATAATTACCTGTAATTATCCTCACTATATTCTTTTCTGTGGTATTATGCAGGATGAAGATGTATGAAATGAAAAAATTTGGACGCTATGGCATTGGGTTCATTGACCCAAATACAATTAATGAAGAGACATGGACATATGCATGGTATCGACAACAAGGAGAGAACAACATGCTAGAGTTCTTGAAGCGCCTCAATAGCAATCGAGATATACTACTTCCTTACAACTTTCGGTGAGTCACACTAACTTGTACTACAAATTCTGTTTTTGCTTACTAGCTAGATGTTAATAAGTGTATAGGGTTTAGGGTAGTTGATGAGTGTTATGCACATGCCCGCTTAATTTATACATGCAAACGTATGTGCATGCTGTCGGATCAAGGGTTCCGGCAAAACCCTCAAGGTTCGAACACTGGGGTGCGCACGAAGATCTCCCCCTACAGATCCACGTCCTAGCTTCACTAAGATCTCAAGGGCTAACTCGGCGAACTCGCAACACAAGGGACACAAGATTTATACTGGTTCGGGCCACCGTTGTGGTGTAATACCCTACTCTAGTGTGGTGGTGGTGGATTGCCTCTTGGGCTGAGGATGAACAGTACAAGGGGAAGAACAGCCTCTTGAGGCGAGGTGTTCTTGTGCTTGGTGGGTGTGAGGATGAACTGAATGAGTTCGAGACCAGTTTTCTCCTACTGTGGTGGCTAATCCTATTTATAGAGGCACTGGTCCTCTCCCCAAATATTGAGCGGTACGGGAGCCAACAACGGCCAATTTGAAAGGGGACAGCTAGTGCAGCTTATCCTGACTAAAGGTGGTCTTCGCCTGCAAAAGGCTCAGGTGCTGACGCCGTCTTGGGCTCCACGGTGACCTCCGTCTTGCCGTCCCGCTGGTCTTGGTCTCATTGCACTGATATGGAAACCTTTGCTTGACGCCTCAGTACTCCGTGCCTGCACTTGCTTCCTTAGCACCAAAGAGGAAACAAGGACACTGTGCGCGCTGGCGCCCGCCTGGTATCGATCGTCATTGCTCACGTCACGAGAATCTCACGAGGTTTGCCCTGCCTTGATCTCTCCGCCCCTCGCGAGCCAACTTGGTGAGGCTGCTCCCGAGGGGGTCCTGTGTCGTCCGCCTCGCGAGGCTTGCTTGGCCCCTCGTGAGGGTCTTGAATGCCTTGTTGATGAAGATGGGCCGTACGGGCCATCTAGCAGAGCCACGCCGTGGGCCGCAGGCAGGCAAGTCTGGGGACCCCCGTTCCCAGAACGCCGACAGTAGCCCCCAGGCCCAAGGCGCGCTCGGACTTGGCTTCGAGGCGAAGCCAAAGGGCAAGTGCGGAGCGCCGCGGGCCCCAATAGCCTGTGGCCTTGGTCGACTGCCCGACTTGACAAAGGTTGGCACAGACAGTGCTTGCCTTCATTGCTCCTTTTCACCTTGCTCCAGTTCCCCTTTCTTGCTCCTTGCTGCCAAAACCTCCAGACCTGCTCCAATCCTCCCCCTTAGCGACCAATGGCGCCCCGGAAGGTCAAGCTTGCCTCATCGCCGGCTTGGTACGAGCCGGCCCTCGACGCGCCCAACGTCTCAGAGAAGAGCCTCGCCGCCGCGCGACTTCTAGCGGCGGGGGAAAGCAATGAGAGGGGGAAAACCGAACTCTGGGCTGGCTCCGCCGTGCCGGAGCCCGAGGGGAGCACCTTCTTCCCCTTCTTCACGAGCAACGTCATGGCGGGGCTGATTCCCCCTTCTCTGACTTCTTCTATGAGGTCCTCGGCCATTACGGGCTGCAGGCGCTGCATCTTCATCCCAACTCCATCCTTCTGCTATCGATCTTCGCCTTTTACTGCGAGGCGTACCTTGGCGTGATGCCGTCGTGGCTCTGCTTCGCCACCTCTTCTTCCTCCGCGTCAACGAGGGTCGCATCTCTGGGTGCGCCAATTTCATCGCGGCCGGCAAGGCCAACTCAATCTCGAAGACCGGGAAGAAGGCCGACAACTTCTGGGCCAAGTGGGTTATGATGGAAACTAAGTGCGTCCATCCGCACTTGGTGCTGCCGACGGAGATGCCCCAGTCCGATAAGGGGTGGTCTTGCGCGAAGCTTACTGATGAGCAGGCGACGTTGGTGTTGGAGCAGATGAAAGTCGACCTGAAGCCGGGCAACGCGAAGGCGGCAAAAGTGACAGGGGCCATGCTCTTGAGGTAATTCCTGATGCTGCGTGTTGCCCCGCTTCAGGCGCGTACGCGCCCCCTGTGGCGGCTCGGGGATGAAGGGGACAAGGTTCGCCTGAGCCCGAAAGCCTTGCCTGACGATGAGCTGGCTGCAGCTCTGCACCTTTTGGTCGGGGACGACCAAGAGTATCCGCCGAGCGCCTTCGTTCCCTTGTTCCGCCGCCAGGACTGGGAGCAGGTCGTGGCCGCCAGTCCTACCTTCGACTGGCGCGGGATGGTGCCGCCTGCGCCCTCCGGAGCCCCTACAGCGCCGCCGCCAGTGGAGCTGTCTTCTGATGAGTCTCGTGGGAAGGAAGAAGAGGAGGAGGACTCGGAGGTGACCCCCGAGGGGATGGGGGAGACTTCCCCCTTGAGCAAGGCCGACATCCTCCGCACCCTGCCAGACGACGACGAGGCCGATGCCCACCAGGAGAAGGAGGAGCTGCCCGTAGTCCCGACGAGGGGCAGGTCATCGCTGGTCTCTCGATATGTTGCCCCCGCCTTGACGCCGCCTGGAGCTGCCTCCGATCCTTCTACTGCGCCGTCTTCTACTCCCGGAGTCAGTGCACCCACTCCTCAGGCTCCGAAGCTTTCGGTCTTTAAGCTCACCAAGCGGAGGGTGGACTATGCTACGGTGGACCAGTAAGTGCTCGAGCTTCGTCTTGTTCTTGCTTGTACTGCTATTTCCTGACGTTCATCCTTGGTTGACCAGGACGCTGCCTGCGGCGAAGAAGAGGAAGGAGGATGCAGCGGCCGCGCCCCCCTCCGCGAAGAAAGGAAGCGATAGCACTCGCACCTCCCCGGCCTAGTCACCCTCGCGAAGCCTGGAGGGGCGTCGTCCGGAGGGGTCAGCCCCCGAGGCCCTGCTGGCTCCGGAAGTGTCGATGTCTGGTTCGGCTGCTGAGGTCCCGTAGGCTCAGGAGCCCTTGATCTCCCAAGCCCTGGCGATGACGTCGCCTCCTCCTCCTGCTGTGCCATTACTCCCAGGTTCTTCTGCCTCCTCTGCTGTCTTGGAGCGTGCCCTTTCAGAGATGACTCAGCTGCGGGAAGATCTCCTGGGCGTGTATCCACGCGTGGTAGCCGGGCGCCTGGAGCTGGCCTCTGGCTGGCTTCACTCTGACTCGGCGGTTCGAGCGACGTTGAGGCAGGCCACGATGGCCTCCGAGAAGGAGAAGCGGGCCGCCGCCCAGGCTGCGGCCGATCGCGAGGCAGCGCTGAAGGACGCCGAGGCCGCCCACGACCGCTGTCGGGCGCTGGGGGACGAGTTGAAGAGTCTGTGCGACCAGCACGTGGAAGAAGCTCGTGGCCTCCAGGCGAAGGAGGAGGAGATGAGGGCTCGAGAGGACGCCATCAAGGACCGCGACGCCGAGCTGGGAGAGTTGGCGAAGGCGCAGGCCGCGGAGCGCGGCCGGCTGGAGGAGCTGGAGCGGAAGGTGAAGGCGAAGGAGGTCGATCTTGACACCAAGGCGAAGGTCCTGGCCAAAGACCGCACGGCCTTCTCGCTCCTCGAGAAGAGGTCCCGTGTGGTGCTGAAGACGCTGTACGAGAAGGGCTTGGAGAGGCCGCTGACCACCGACGAGGATGGCCCTGCTCAGCTGCTTCCCTACTTGGTTGCCGTGCTTGAGGAGGTTGTGAGCGGCATCGGTCCTATGGCCGAGGTGGAAGCTCGTGTTCTTTCCTCGGCTGCACTGACACGTGTCTTCAGTCACCTCCATCTTCGCGATCCAGCTGCCCGCCTGGACGAGCTGCTGGAGCCTGTGGACGAAGAGTGTTGTGCGGCCACTGCCGCAGCCGTGAAGGGCCAGGTGGAGGCCCTGCTGAAGAAGTTCCGCGGCTTCGCTCTCGCGCCTTTGACCAGCGGTGCTACCGATCCTGCGGCTCCGGCTGGCGGTGCAGGTGAAGGTGACGCTGCCAAGGGAGGGGCGCCTCTTGTGGGCGATGGCGGTGTCCGGAGGTGACCTGCTCGCGGCATCTTTCCTGCAACATGCATCATGCCTCGTGGAGGCGTTTAACTTGTGCTTGATGTTTGGGAGAACAATGTGTCTTGTAATATTTGTTTTGAGATTTTGCGATTTTCCTCCTATTTGCTTTACGTTCTACGTCGGCAGAGCCCGGCCCCGCGCATACCTCAACCGCTGTTGGGCCGACTGGAGACCAGGACGGAACCAAGGAGTCAGGGGCTACGTGACCAGTTAGGCTCCTGAGTCGCGATGCTCAGGAGTCCCCCTTGACGTGCAAACAGCTTATAGGAAGGAGACGCGAGGATAGGTTTAGTGTTCTACGTCGGTAGAGCCCGGCCCCGCGCATACCTCAACCGCCGTTGGGCCGACCGGAGACCAGGACGGAACCAAGGAGTGAGGGGCTACGTGACCAGTTAGGCTCCTGAGTCACGATGCTCAGGAGTCCCCCTTGACGTGCAAACAATCTCCATACCTTTGCCCTTGCCGAGGCTCAGCTCGGGAGGGGCACGCGACGACCAGGTCCGGGGGACCTGACTTGGGTGGCGTACGCTTGGTCGTGACCCGAGAGCAGCCCCCGTGCCCAGCCCCCTCGTGCGACTCTCCCGAGGGGAGGCGTTGCGGTGAGGCCGGACACTGAGCTCTGGGGCTCCCTGAGGTTGGTACGGCCGTGAGGCTGCCCTCAGTTGTTTATCACCAGCGTGGAGCATAGTGCTTCCACTTGCGCACGAGCATAGCCGCTCCTCGGCAGTGTCGACGGCCAGCATGGAGCATGGTGCTTCCACTGGTACGTGGGAGGGGGACTCCCTACTGGGGAGAGCCCCTAGGGCGTGTACAGCCCCGCCCTGACACATGGCTTGCACAGCAGGGCTAGACGAGGTGTGTCTGGGCACTCGTGAGCGAGCGCGGGACTCACGAGGCCCTACCTCAAGGCGGGTTGCGCCTGGTCTTGGTTCTTGTTCGATGTGTTGGTCCTGCGAGGTGGTCAGACAACCTGTGCCGAACAAATCTCCTGAGGTTATCGTGTGAGAAGGCCAAGCACCAACGACCCCAGGAGGTGACGTGAATGGGGCCGGCCCGCCAGACAAAGCTCAGCCGTTGGATTTATCGATGCTGCAGGGATGGGCCCGAGCACAGACGCCGTGCCTAACCCTCTCACTCGAAGGGTCCTGAAGAAAGACGACCGGCGCGCGGCACCCGTGGTGGGTGAGAATCAAGCAGGTGATATTCATAGGTAGATTAAGCATGGAAAGCATACTGTCTTAAGTAAATGCAGGGAAGATACATGCCACTGGGTCAGGCCCGAGCGTCTTGGGGATGATGCAGCCCGAGGGGGACCCCCAGCAGGGTAAGCTAAAGACATGAAAAGGGATACATGCCACAGGGACGGACCCACGTGGCCTGGGAATGATGCAGCCCGAGGGGCGCTCCCAGCTAAATAAACTTGGAAAATGTCACCTGGTTCTGTTGATGAAGGGATGCTGGGGCAGCTGAAGGTACGTGGCGAAGGTGTCGCTTCTCACGAGCCTCCGGGTCCCTGAACCTCAGGAGGCTTTGGGGGTCCAGGCGGTTCTTTGAGGACCGTCTCCATCTCCGTTAGGACGGTGCGGTGCCTGGCCTCCTGAGCCGCCAGGACGCGCCGCAAGTTGCGCTGATAAGCGGATGCCACGCTCAGTAGGGATGGCAATGGGTACCCATTACCCACGTACCCTGCGGGTAAAAACCCTATTAAGGCAAGGGTATGGGTCAAAAAAATACCCATGGGTACATAAATAGGAAAAATTCATACCCATCGGGAATAGTGGGTATGGGTATGGTTTAGTATAACCCATACCCATGTACCCTTGTACCCGCATATATTTCTAACAAATAGACCTTATATATTATTTATCCACATATTAAACATATTATATGTACATAAATCCGACAGCCCTAACAAGACCTCATCATGCATTCATGTTAGGCCACTGCACCACAACAGCTAGTCCACGAACGAGTATGCGTTGATGTCATGATGTGTTGTTGTTTATAAATTATTGTTATAAGTTGTTGTTTATGACTATGTAATGCTCAAATTGATGAGTTGCAAATCTGGGTAATTTTACCCGCGGGTACCCATTTACCCCGATGGGTGACGGGTATGGAAAAAAATTGTACCCATCAACGGGTATGGGTGCGGGTGATGGGTAAGGTTTGGGATGATGGATAAGGGTATGGGTGGCTTCACCCGTACCCAAACCCTGCGGGTGCCATCCCTAACGCTCAACAAGCCGAATGGCATGCGAACATAGCTGTGCGGCGGGCCCTCGCAGCGTCCCACGCGCGAAGGCCAGAAGAGCTCCTGAGATGCGGCCCTGTTGAGCCCTGGGACGTCGATGCAGACGCGCAGCCCGGCATCCTCGCCTGGATGGGGAGCTGCGCCTGGTGAGCGGCGGCCGCAGCGTATGGCCCTTGCGTCCTGCAGTTCCTGAGTGGTCTTGGTGATGAACTCCTGAGCGGTGGGCGCTCCTCGCCCTGTGTCCGCCTGAGGAAGACGTGCCGCGAAGCACGCCTCCAAGTGGTGCCCGAGCGCCTCCCTCGTGATGTTGACGAGGTCCGAGGCCCTCCAGAAGAGAGCCCCCGAGCCCTGCCCGAGGAGGGTGCTGGGCGCGCCTTCCTATGTGAGAGAGGGTGGCGCCCCAGGCGCGGGCGCCGATCCTGACGTGGCGCCGCTTGAGGCGCCGCTCCCCTGAGGCCCTGCGTGGAGTAGCTGCTTCTTCTTCTTGGGGATGGCCTCAGGAGGGTACTCGTTCTTTCTATCTGGGTCTTCGATTGCTGCAGCTTGGAAGGCACGCTCGAGGGAGCACACCGCGTCTCTTTCTTCGCACGGGACTGTGATGATTCCGCCGCTTCCTGGCATCTTGAGGACATTGTAGCCGTGATGGGTCACCGCCATGAACTTGGCCAGGGCTGGGTACCTGAGGATCGCATTATATGGCAGGCGGATGTGGGCGACGTCGAAGTCGATGAGCTCGGTACGGTAGTTGTCGCGCTGTCCGAAGGTGACGGGAAGGCGGACCTGCCCGATCGGGGTAGTGGAGCCGTCGGTCACTCCTGAGAAAGGCTTGGTGGGCTGAAGCTGGTCATACGACACTTGGAGGTTGTCGAACGTGTCGACGAACAGGACGTTGAGCCCCGCGCCGCCATCGATGAGGGTCTTGGTGACTTGCACGTTGCTGATGACTGGTGAACAAAGCATCGGGAGGGCGCCAGCGGTAGCCGCGCACTTGAGCTAATCTGCCGAGCTGAGCGTGATGGCGCACTTGGACCATCTGAGCGGGCGCGTGGCCTCGAGCTTGGGGAGGACTGCATTCACTTCACGAGCAAACTGTTTGAAGATACGCTGCGAGGCTGGGGCTTGAGCTCCGCCCAAGATGCAGGCGATAGCACGCGGCTCCTGGAAGCCCCCAGCCCCCTCATCTTGATGGTGGTCGTCATTCCTTCTTGGTGGTGGAGGTAGTGGAGGAAGACTGGCGTTGCCCTGAGGACGATCCTCACGAGGTTGATCCCTCCAGGTGCCCTCGTGAGGCTGATCTTGCCAGCGGTCCTCATGAGGCCGGTCGCGCCACTCCTGGCGCGGGCCACAGTCATCCCAGCGTCCGCCACCATGTCCTCCTCCTCGGCCGTAGCCCCGGTCATTGCGCTCGGGGCGTCGACTGAAGCGTCCTTCTCGAATGGCTCTGAGCTCTTGGCAGTCGCTGGTGTTGTGGCTATGCAGGTTATGGAAGGCGCAGAACGGTCGGCTGCTCTTGGATGACTCGAGCTGGTCTCTGCCGCACTTGGTGTCTGGCTCCGCCGCGAGCACGGCTGCTCCCTTGCGCTTCACGTCCTTGGACTTGGCTTTCTTCTCCTCCGGGTCCGCAGACGGGAGCTCGAGGAGGGAGAGGCGCCCCTCCTCAGCTCTTGCGCACTTGGACGCCAGGTTGAACAGCTCCAGAGACGTGCACAGCTCCTCGTGAATGGCGAGCTCCTCCTTCATCTTGACATTGCGGACGCCATAGAGAACGCAGAGATGATGGCCTCGTCCGTCACCTTGGGGATCTTGAGGCGGACGTTGTTGAAGCGCCGGATGTACTTCTGGAGGGTCTCTCCTGGTTGCTTCTTGACGCGGCGTAGGTCACCCGCGTCCAGCGGGCGGTCGTGAGTGCCCTGGAAGTTGGCAACGAAACGGTCGCGCATCTCGTTCCAGGAGGAGATCGAGCCTGGAGGCAGGTTCAGGAGCCAGGAGCGGGCACCATCCTTGAGAGCCATGGGGAACCAGATCGCCATGACTTTCTCGTCGCCATTGGCCGCCTCGATGCTCAGCTCGTAGAGCTGCAGGAACTCCACGGGGTCGGGGGTGCCGTCGTAGCGAGGATGCAGATCCGGCTTGAACTTGCCCAGCCAGGCGATGCCACGCAACTCAGGGGTGAAGGCGCGGCAGCTTGCCGTGGTCACCGGGACTCTGTGCTGGTGGGGAACTTGTCCTTGATGGGGTCCGTGCGCCGCCACCGCAGGCGGCACGCGGTCTTGCCGTGGTGGCGCAGGGAGCGCGGGGGCGTTTTCTCATGGCCGAGGGACTTCTTGGCAGCTCCTTTCTTCTTGCGCAAGCGCCGGATGCGGTAGGTCGCGCCGTGGGGCCGCGCGCCTTGGCGCCAAGACTCTGTCTTGGGGCAGAGGTGGTGGAGGCGCTCCATGGGCCACGCCGCCCGCGGCTGGCGGAGGGCGAGGCAGCGAGAGGGACGGCGCAGGGGAGCCCCCTGCGGCACTGACAAGCTCGGCGATGCGATCGAGCCAGTCCTCATAGAGGTCGTCAATGGGGTGGTAGCGTAGGAGCTCGCGCGCCATGCACAGAGCGGCCTGCGCGTCCACGGGAGCGCGACGAGCGTGGGATGACGAACCTGCCGGGGTCAGCGATGGAGTGGCGGTGATGCCGTCCCGCCGCACCGAGGGGTGCAGCGAGGATGCTTGCTGCTCGTTCCCTGCCGGGCCGAGGGCGGCGTTGGTGGCAGGCGATGGAGAACGACGGGGTGGCCTGCCGACGGGGGCCGTCTGAGCAACGCGGGCGGCGAGGGCGGCCCGGTGCTCAGCGCGAGCGCGGCGAGTGTCCGTCGTGGAGACGATGAAGCAACGGGACATGGAGCGACGGAAAGGAAGCTTCGGCGCCCCCCTACCTGGCGCGCCAAATGTCGGATCACGGGTTCTGGCAAAACCCTCAAGGTTCGAACACTGGGGTGGGCATGAAGATCTCCCCCTACAGATCCACGTCCTAGCTTCACTAAGATCTCAAGGGCTAACTCGGCGAACTCGCAACACAAGGGACACAAAATTTATACTGGTTCGGGCCACCATTGTGGTGTGATACCCTACTCCAGTGTGGTGGTGGTGGATTGCCTCTTGGGCTGAGGATGAACAGTACAAGGGGAAGAACAGCCTCCTGAGGCGAGGTGTTCTTGTGTTTGGTGGGTGTGAGGATGAACTGAATGAGTTCGAGACCAGTTTTCTCCTACTGTGGTGGCTAATCCTATTTATAGAGGCCCTGGTCCTCTCCCCAAATATTGAGCGGGAAGGAGCCAACAACGCCCAATTTGAAAGGGGACAACTAGTACAGCTTATCCTGACTAAAGGTGGTCTTCGCCTGCAAAAGGCTCTGGTGGTGACGTCGTCTTGGGCTCCACTGTGACCTCCGTCTTGCCGTCCCGCTGGTCTTGGTCTTGTTGCACTGATATGGAAACCTTTGCTTGACGCCTCGGTACTCCGCGCCTGCGCTTGCTTCCTTAGCACCAAAGAGGAAACAAGGACACTGTGCGTGCTGGCGCCCGCCTGGTATCGATCGTCATTGCTCACGTCACGAGAATCTCACGAGGTTTGCCCTGCCTTGATCTCTCCGCCCCTCGCGAGCCAACCTGGTGAGGCTGCTCCCGAGGGGGTCTTGTGTCGTCCGCCTCGCGAGGCTTGGCCCCTCGCGAGGGTCTTGAATGCCTTGTTGATGAAGATGGGCCGTACGGGCCTGCTAGCATAGCCACGCCGTGGGCCGCAGGCAGGCAAGTCTGGGGACCCCCGTTCCCAGAACGCCGACACATGCAGTTACCATTGGATCTTGTTAGTCATTCAAGTTGAAGAAGCAACAGTTGAAGTACTGGACTCACTACTTAAAGAACCTAGTGACTACTCAATCCTGAAGGGGATAGTCAACAGGTAATTTCAATCATTATTGAACTATATGTCGGCCTCTTTAGTTCGTCATTTCCTGATATCAACTAATTAATAACTCCTTTATTCATTTTCTTTGCCGGCGGGCAGGGCTTGGCAAAAGTTCATTAAAACGGTTACAGGCGAATGGAAACAAAACCTGTATTGGTTTTCATCCTGGGTAAGTAATTAAGTAGTACTAGCTAGCTACCATCTCTTTAATTCTAGTTTCAATACCATTAATTATCATGCTTGATTAATTATTATCTGATTAAATTCTATTCTCGTAAAGGCCATGAAGCAGGCGTCGGGGACTGATTTATGTGCATACTATGTTTGCAAGAACATTCGCATGATGGCGTCCGAAAGGACCAAAGATACTAGACAGCTATGGGTACGTTTGCCAGAACACTATTCACAATTTTTACATCATTATCGATATATAATCACACAACGACTAATACATCCATATTGATATCCTTCTTAAAAGTTCAATGAGGTGCGGGATAAGCTCCTACCAACGGACCGTGTACCAGCAATTCAAGAGGAAATAGCGGGATTTTTGCTCAACCAGGTCATAGATCCCAAAGGAGAATAGTATTACCCGCTATCGCAGTAATGTCTCCATGTAGGAGAAATTGCATATACCAAATCGTATATATATATACACGTGTATGTGTGAATGGTGGTGCCAGACATTCGATGATATATATATTTATATGATCGGTTCTACGTGAAATTCTATTTATATATATGCATAACATGTACAATATGTAGTATCGTAAAATACCAGCAAATGGAAAAGAATTAAATGGAAAACACAAAATTAAATGAAAAAGAAATCATGAACCCAAAACCCCCCGTCTCCCCGCCCCCGGCGCTGACTCGTGCCACGTGGTGGACCTTTAGTGGCGGTTCGTGCTGAACCGGTACTAAGGGGGGGGGGACCTTTAGTCCCCACCCTTTAGTGCCGGTTACAGAACTGGCACTAAAGGGCCTTACGAACCGGTGCTATATCTCGGTTCTGCACTAGTGGTGCTGGTCTTCGATGGATCTATTTCGATCCAATTTTTGTTCATCTTTGTTCGTGCGGTTGCATGTTTGATCTTTCTGATCTACAACTCTCTTAATCAATGATGCTTGCTGCTCTGGTGCGCTAGTCCTTTGGGGCCTTAGCACAACGACTTCCCGACTGTCTACTACAACAATGTTTGCCCGACTCCGATGAGGGAGGGGTGATGATGGCGGCGTGCCTTCGGCTCGCTCGAGTGCTTGTGTCGTCGCTTGGTGATCCATAGACCTGGTTGTAATTCTATTACCGCTCGTGTTCTCTGTACTGCCATGATTGATGAATAGGTTGAAAATTTCTCTCGCAAAAAAATTTATGGGTAGATGATTTTTTTCCTTCATGGTTGCATCATGGTGAGAGACTGTGGGGGTGCCTTAAAGCAGTCACTAGCATGCCGAAGCTCCAAGTGAAAACAACCTCCCAAAAAACATTGGATACTACATTGTTAGGGTTCTATTTTCCATGCTATTTAGTTATATGCATGGTCGTTATGGTTTAAATTTAGATGTACCAATGATTACATATTATTTTGGCCCATGTACACTTATAAAGCAAGAGCTTTAGCTATAGTAGATAGCGAGATATGTCAAATAGTGTCAAAAGTGCTATTGTGAGCTCGTGCTCCCATGAGCTTGGTTGAACAGTAAAATCTGAAAAGAATAGTAAGCACAATCAAAAAATTCTGATTTTTTTTCTTTGGCAAGCAACACTAATGTTTTTTCTACAAGCGTGCAAATTTTTTCGTGATGAAATCACATTCGTGGAGGCAGGGCAAAAGAAAATTGATGCTCAAAATGTTTCCGGAAACACTGTTTTTGAAGCATCAATTTTTTTTCCACTCAAACCTCCGCCTACCATATTATATTACTTACACTAAAAAGTACTAGACAATCTTATTTTTTGCACATAAAGAAATATAGAAGTCATTGCAATTGCCGGAAATACTAAGCCTACTAAAGGCACGAAAATAGAAGGTAAGTTAAAATCCGTCATGGAATAGGTGTCTCAATTCAAATTTACTGATCTCGAAAGATAGGAAAGATCTCCCTCCAAGCCCTACATACGACTTTCATCGAATACGGCTTTCCACAGAATTTTATAGGGATCTATGAGATCGAGTATGGAATTATGTTTACTCACTTTAAGTTGAGTATCTGTTTCCCTCATTTTCCCGCTAGGATCGGAAATCATGTATTTTCCATATCCATATGATCGAGTCCTTAGGTTTCCGAAATAGCGTAATGGAAAAAGAAGTGCTTCGAATCATTGTTGTTTGACTCGAACCTGTTCTGAAAAAGTCGAGGTATTTCGAATTGTTTGTTGACACGGACAAAGTAAGGGAAAACCTCTGAAAGAATTTCCATATTGACCTTGGACATATAAGAGTTCCGAATCAAATCTCTTTAGAAAGATGATCTTTTGTCTCATGGTAGCCTGCTCCAGTCCCCAAATTCAGAGAAACCTTGGAATTAAAAAGGGCAATCCTGAGGCAAATCCGTGCTTTGAGAAAACAAGGGGTTCTCGAACTAGAATACAAAGGAAAATGATAGGCGCAGAGACTCAATGGAAGTTGTTCTAACGAATCGAGTTAATTACGTTGTGTTTACCAAAAGTTCCTACATTAATGGGAAATGCCCTACCTTTGAGTGCAGTTTGAACTATTGATTTATGTAATTGTAAGTAACCAATTAGGTTTACGATGAAACCTAGAAATCGATCACTGATCCAATTTAACTACCTCTATAGGATAGACCTCAACAGAAAATTGTTGAGTAACGGCAGCAAGTGATTGAGTTCAGTAGTTCCTCATAGAAAATTATTGGCTCTAGATATATGGTAATATGGAGAAGACAACATTGTTTGAAGCATGCACAGAACCGGAAGCGCCTCTTGTTTCAAAGAGAGGAAGACATGTTATTCACATTTAATTTGATGGTCAGAGGCAAAGCAAATTTCTCTTATCCTCGTTTGTTCCTTTATTTAGATAAATACTTAAAAATCCCCTTACAATAACAAATCCAATTTAGAAGGGACTTCCTCCCTCTGTTGAGAAAACAAAAGATATCTATTCTAGCTCTATCATCAGCTATGGGTTCGAATCTACGAGAAATTCTAGATAATGTTTCCTACCCTGAAATGTTCTTGTCTTTCCCGAATGCTAAGGAGAAGAAGAGGAGGGAACTCCACATACGTACTTCATATATGTATTTCATACATATGAATATGAAAGTCTTTAGTCCCAAACAAGTTGGGGTAGGCTAGAGGTGAAACCCATAAGATCTCGTGACCAACTCATGGCTCTGGCACATGGATAGCAAGCTTCCACGCACCCCTGTCCATAGCTAGTTCTTTGGTGATACTTGATAACCCACACGTATAGGGGATCAATTGTAGCCTCTTTCGATAAGTAAGAGTGTCGAACCCAACGAGGAGCTAAAGGTAGAACAAATATTCCCTCAAGTTCTATCGACCACCGATACAACTCTACGCACGGTTAACGTTCGCTTTACCTAGAACAAGTATGAAACTAGAAGTACTTTGTAGGTATTTTTGGATAGGTTTGCAAGATAATAAAGAGTGCGTAAATAAAAAGTAGGGGCTGTTTAGATAAAGAAGCAATAAAGTTAGTATAGCGAGTGTGGAAAAGTGGTGGTAGGAGTTGCGAAATTGTCCCTAAGCAATTGACTACTATACTAGACCGATAGCAAGTTTTATGTGGGAGAGGCCACTGCTAGCATGCCATCCCTGACTTGGAATTCTATGCACTTATGATTGGAACTATTAGCAAGCATCCGCAACTACTAACGTTCATTAAGGTAAAACCCAACCATAGCATTAACATATATTGGTCCCCCTTCAATCCCGTATGCATCAATTTCTATGCTAGGTTGAAGCTTCTGTCACTCTTGCCCTCCAATACATAGTCCTATCAACATACAACTAACCCAATGGTGTGATCCACGCGCGCGCTCATATGATGGGCACCAAAGGACAGCAACATAACCACAAGCAAATTAAACCAATAATAGCAATTCACCAATTACCGATAGGACAACAAAAATCTACTCAGACATCATAGGATGGCAACACATCATTGGACAATAATATGAAGCATAAAGCACCATGTTCAAGTAGAGGGTACAGCGGGTTGCGAGAGAGTGGACTGTTGTAGATAGATGGGGGAAGGTGATGAAGATGTTGGTGAAGATGACAGAGGTGTTGGTGTAGATCGCCGTCACATGATGACGGCCCCGGCGGCGTTCCGGCGCCACCAAGAGAGAGGGGGAGAGGGGGGCCCTCTTTCTTCTTCTTCCTTGACCTTCCCCCTAGATGGGAGAAGGGTTTCCCCTCTGGTCCTTGGCTTCCATGGCGGCGGAGGGGCGAGAGCCCCTCCGAGATTGGATCTGTCTCTTTGTCTCTCTCTGTTTCTGCCTTCCAGATTCTGGCCTTTCACCATTTTTTATATTTCCGGAGATCCGTAACTCCGATTGGGCTGAAATTTGGACACAATTTTTATACGGATATTGGCTTTATTGCGTCGAAAGAAGGGCACCAACCGCCTTACGGGGTGGCCACGAGGGCCCAGGGCGCGCCTGACACCCTGGGGGGCGCCCCTCACCCTCGTGGGCCCCTCGGGCATCGTCTCGCGTTGATTCCACTTCCCAAAATTCAAATATATTCCAAAAAAATCTCCATCAGTTTTATCCTGTTTGGACTCCGTTTGATATGGATTTTCTGCGAAACAAAAAACATGCAACAAACAAGAACTGACACTGGGCACTGGATCAATATGTTAGTCCCAAAAATAGTATAAAAAGTTGTCAAAAGTATGTAAAAGTTGTAGAATATTGGCATGGAATAATAAAAAATTATAGATACGACGGAGACATATCAATACTCCAATCCTTCAGGTCTCTCTTAACGGACTCCTCCCATGTCAAATTCGGTCTACCCCGACCTCTCTTGACATTCTCGGCACGCCTTAGCCGTTCTCTATGCATTGGAGCTTCTAGAGGCCTGCGATGAATATGCCCAAACCATCTCATCAGACGATGTTGGACAAGCTTACTTCAATTGGTGCTACCCCAAATCTATCTCGTATATCATCGTTCCAGACTTGATCCTTCCCTGTGTGGCCACACATCCATCTCATGAATTGATAAAACATTCCTACAAAAATATTCTCCCACTTATACTTTATGATATTCTTATCAGATTGGATGGCAAAGATTTCTCATTTCATCTCCTTTCTGTGAATGTAATAAAGCCGTAATATACTAGAAAGTTTGACTTTACTTTGATTTAGATAGCATGCTTACTTTAATTTCTAAAAATAATTTGAGGCTTATATTAGTTTGGAACAATTAGAAAGTCTAAAAACGAAACCCTTTATTTTGAAAAACAATGGGCAATGAATCAGGTCCGATAGCGGGTTTTCCAATAGGCCGTACAAGGAGCTCTAGGAACTCTGAATAGTTGTTTGAATACCGAGTTACATTTCTGTACGATATGGTGTATGTAGATCTAATTCTTATACAAGGAAACTTTCTCGTTTCACTTTGTCCCGCTTTCTCTAGAATATCTAGAAAAAGAAATAGCTCTTCCTTTATTTAATTTTAATAATAAAATAATAAGAGACTATTAAATAAAAATGAGAATACTACTAAATTAGAACCTAATTAAGATAGTAGGACTAATCATTGGTTTAGTTTTTCTATACTAATTAAAACTTGCTATCTATGGAGCAATATGGATAAAAGAAAGTAAGTATGTCAGCGAAGCCTCCGCCAAGATCCAATTTATGGAAACCCATATTCAAATTCTATCATATGAATGAAACATAGTTTGAAAAAGACGACTAAACAAGTTTGCTTAAAACTTATTTATTCTTAAATTTTCACCCTCAACGGATGGCTCGAGATGATCAATCTTGAAGTGAGAAGAGAAGGATTGACTCTTCCTCGGTAAATAAACTATCAACCTCCAAATTTTTTTAATTAATTTTATTACTAAAATTAGAATTCTAGTAGTAATATATTTTTTCAGTACCAAAAACAATTAACTATATAACTAAATAAACTATTCCAATGAAAAGATCGAAAGTTTTTGGTAGTTATAGAATTCTCGTACTTCTTCGACTCGAATACCAAAAGGAAGAAAAAAATATGACTCATAAGTGATTTTATAGTAGTGGCATATCCTGAATGTGCCCTATAGATCCTATTTTTCATAAATCCCATGAATTAACTTGGGTCACAGGTGTGGTTTTGGCTGTTTTGACTGCATCATTTGGTGTAACTGGTTATTCTTTGCCTTGGGATCAAATTGGCTATTGGGCAGTCAAAATTCTGACAGGTGTACCTGACGCCATTCCGGTAATAGGATCACCTTTAGTGGAGTTATTACGCGGACGTGCTAATGTGGGCCAATCCACTTTAACTCGTTTTTATAGTTTACATATTTTTGTACCGCCTCTGCTTACTGCCATATTTACTATAAGACTACTAAAAAAATAAAACAAGAAAAATATATTTGAACGATTAGATTACTGCTCCAGAATATTCAACTGACCGATTAACTTCTTATAACATACTCTATTTTTCTTTGCCAAATAAGCCAGCAAACGTTGACGTTTTCGTTTTTTGTCAATTATGTATCAAGAAATCAAACAGGATTCTTATCAAATCCACCATAAAAATTGGAAAGAAGCATAAAGTATGTAGACATGACTCCTTTAATGATGCTTCTATCCGCTATTCTGATATATAAATTTGATGTAGATGAAATTGTATGAGCAAATTTTTTGTATTTCCTTATACTTAGACCGTGCAGACAAGAATTTTTCGCTATTTACGATTTCATATCCTTAGACTTGGACCATGGGTTGTTCGGGGACTCGATCATGGGCCTGAGCCCATGCCCATCTACCCGACGGCCTATATAAGAAGGCGCTGGCCAGTGGAGTGACCTAACACTCCCTCTTGCACAACCCTAGCCGTCATCTACTGTTCATCTTTTTGTGCTGCTTCAGGCGATCCCATTCCGATGACCGCCCACGGTTGGTCGGGAGAGCAGGTGCCTCCGGAACCCTGTTGTTCGCGGTCCTGCCCGGGAGAACGCAATAAGGTTTTTGGGGAGCGTCTTGACGCGACTGCTCCCGATCCGTCCCCGTCTCTGTTCTCCTCTGCTTCCACTACTTCCTCGGCATCGACTCCATGGCTGATGACGAAGCTACCAAGAAGAAGGTCTCGGCCGATGCTGCCGCTGCCACGTTGGCCTGACCAACCGAAGGGTATGATCCATTGATCCCCTATTTGCTCGTTCATGTGCTGGCCATATGTATGCTACTCATAGATGTTTCGTTTCTATGTACTGTACGTGCTCACATGCTTAGATATCGGTATGAGATGCATACCGAATTTGCCATATTTATTGTATACTCGTGGATTAGATTAGTTGAAAATGTGCTGACATTTCCAACAGGGCATTCTCTTTCATACAGAAAGAGCGTGGCTTCCTGTTTTACAGTTACGGATCGTCACCGTCGTGTGCCCATGCGGCCATGCCGCTGCCGTTTTGGCAGTTTTCGGCTTGGTTCTGTCGGGTTGGTTGGGTATCAATGATACGATCCATGCGAAGATGAACAAGAAGTGTTGACGGGACGGTACCATGCAGACGACGCGAGTGGATAAAGCGGAGGGTTTATTGATACCGACACACGGAGACGACGAGAACATCAATCTTACAGGACAACAGGACACCGCAACTGTAGCTCTACACACGAATCAACATGTAATCAACAATAAGACATGTAGAGATAGATATATTTAGACAGCAGGCTATTCTTCGGCACTGGCGGGCGAACAGGCAGCGGATGAGGCACTGAAACATTGTCGGCGAACGTAGTACGTTGTGGTTGGATGCTTCTCTGGAGCAAAGGAATCCGGACCTCCGGAGCACTGTAGGGATCCAATGGAATGTAACATGATCCTGCAAAGCAAAAGGGCAATCTCAGTTGCTGTCTGCACACAATCAAATCTGTACAGCTTCAACTATACCACGACACAAGGCGATAAAAGAGCAGAGACCGCAGAGATGTTTGTGTATTGTATGGTCAGGAAGTCCGCTACGGTTGCATGCTCTGTACATCGTAGTTTCAGCCCATAGCCCCACTGTTTTAGTTGCCTGTCTGCTACGATTTTCAGCGCGTGCTCGTCGTCCCGTTGCAGGCTCGCCGTTGTGCAGGTGCTCTGCGCACGCAACTGGGCAGCCCCATGTGCTCAAGAAAGCTTGGCGGCATGGCCCAAAGTAGTAGTTTAGTACTACCCCATGCCTTGGTACTACTCTAGGAGTAGTCCCCAGGAGTATCAACTCGTGTCGCTCTTCCTACCAGAGGATCTTCCATGATTGGATTAAGAGATCGCAGAATGATGACACTCAAACTTACATCATTCTTTCAGGAGTACTTAAAGCTACCATCAGTTTCAAGGAATATTTTCGTCGGTAATTTTGTTCTATTATCCCAATGTGTTGCCACGGTTAAGTCTAAACAATGCACAGATTCTTTATTTCAAATGTGATTCGTATGTCATGACTTAGTCGTTGGGCCCATAAACAAATTTATACTTGACCAAGGGGACCCATTCTACACTAAAACTGTCACAGAAATAGCATAATTTTATTATAAATACTGGGACCCAAGGAAGAAAATCTTAACAAACCTTGAAATGGTAAACAAACCATCCACAAGACACCATGCATGTCGATTTGATGACCCTTGAGAAGGGTACATCATTGATATATATAATTCAAAGGTCGGATGAAATAAATTCCAGATAGTAGATTACCAGATAAGAGAAAACAAACTTGTCCGCGAGCCTAGGCACCAAGCAGAGGAGGTTCCTCTGCATTACTACGTCCATTGAGCTGCTCTGGGTGGATCTTCTTCCCCAGCATCTTCTTCACGACCTACTTATTCCCACAGATGACCAATACCATCAGATGATGACATGTTAGTGACTGTTTGTTATCAAGATAGGCTAAGCTGCATAAAGATTACTTTCCGGTAAAAAAAAATGAGCAATATATAAAACACTGTCATGTCCGTGGAGTAAAGTGGTGAATCTGAACCACTTCTAGGTAAGTAACAGGCAGTGTAACATGACAAGCTAACATGAATTTGCAGAAGAACTAATGGCAATATTTCCATAAAATGAGCATAGTTGCAACAAATAAAAGATAGGGACGAAGAAAGCCATACTCGACTTAATTTTCTCGTAGCCTTCAGCGGATCTGGCATTGGCTTTATTGGCTTCTTTTTATGTGTCTTTTTCATGCACAATGTAGGTTTTGAAGTGGATGCCCCAGCAATAATGACAGTCTTCTGGTGACTCTTCTCCCCTGTATCACTTGGTGAGAATGTTTCGGCTGCAAATAGATCAGCAAGTGTAGTTCTCACTTTTTCCACCTTCTCTACCATCAGAAGTGGTTGTTCCTGGACTTTAGCAACATCCTCCACTTCAACTTCACACATCAGGATTTCTTCCTTTACAGAACACGTGAAGTTGTATTCTTTCATCGACGATGAATGCATCTTGGCAGGTTCAATAGCAGGTTCTGGTGCACTTGGTGCTGTAGCGAATGCCTCTTCTTTGTCCTCACACTTTTCCTCTTCGCACTTTTCTTGGTCCACCTTTTCTTCATCCATGACGATGAACTCATCTTGTTCATGGCGGGCCTCAGGGCAAAGGGAGTTCACGTTGTGGCCAAGCGTGCCAATCGCAAGGATGCCATTAAGAAGCACATCACGGAACAGCAGGGCTTCAGTGTCTTGCTCAGCCACACTCCCGTGCACAGAGTCTTCCTTCTCCATGGCTGTTCCATTAAAAAATGTTGACGACATAAATAAGAACAAAGAAATGCATGATGGCATAAAAGGGAGGTATCCAGAGTCCTGACATGCTTACCCTTATTATCATCAATGGTGCAGTACTCCGCATTGGAATGCATCTTCCGATTCAGCCAATTGAACACCTGGTGATGCCATAAGAATACATAGGTCATTAGCAACATCACTGAATACAGGACCAGGGACTTGAATCTTACATCACAGTTTAGAGAGGCAGAAACTGCAAAGACCTGTACTTTGCAGCATACACTATACACCGACAAACGGTGTGTCAGCAGGAGTTAAATGTATACCTTTAGGGCCATCTCTCTAGAGCCAATCTGGAGTCAGAGGTGAAAGCCAGACAGTAGCTCAGATCCTCAAATGCAAGGCCTGGTTTTATATAAGCATACCAGTCTCATAATTGAATGGTCCAGGAGACAAAAGAATGGACTTTTGGTTGCAACTGGCTTGGCCTGACTCAAGTGAAGTAAATTCTTTCACTGAGGTGGATATGGACACCTGTGGCACTCTCACGGTAAGCAAAGGTCAGTCTCGCTAATCACAACAGGTAGTGGATGATTCAGAGATAATCCAACCACCAAACTGTGGCATGATGCATGTGCATACTGGAGCCCTACTGACAGAATCGATCAGATCTAATTGGTTCCTGG
The DNA here is from genome assembly GCF_018294505.1 of Triticum aestivum. Lineage (NCBI taxonomy): Eukaryota > Viridiplantae > Streptophyta > Magnoliopsida > Poales > Poaceae > Triticum > Triticum aestivum. Next base: position 416,891,750 of record NC_057808.1, on the reverse strand, counting down.
TATCATGCAAACTTCTAACAAAGTAGTCACCTCAGGGTCATAGCATGGACCGAGTAGGCGAGCTTTCCTCACAGACAGGACTAGACCAGTATAGTCTTTGTTCTTTAACAACTTACAAAATCCAGATTAAGCACGTGACAGAGTACGGATTAAATTGAAATCCATTAGTTAGTCAGATGCTTGACATCTGTACAGATATCTTCATCATGCTAGCTTTTCAAAGAGATGTTTCCATCTTCATACACTTTACTTTGTTTATATTCTATTCTCAAGATTCTTGCAAATTGCGAAGCTAAGTCTATTATCTGACAGTAAGATGCAGATGCTTTCACTTGGGTTTTGATGTATGCTCTGCTTGTGAACTGTCACACTAATTGTTCATAGAACAGTAGCCACACAATGGGCTGTCATCGCCCGAGCATGACTGGTAACAGGCAGACAGCCTGCAAGTTGGCAATCATCAATAACTTATTATGGCATTAGAGTGCATAGACAAGTAGTGAGTCCCTGTTATGACCGGTTTAGCTTATAACCGGAGGAGGCCCACCGGGCAGTAGTTAGGGGCTTGGCCCACCAGTTATCTTAGGTTAATTCTTATGCAAGTTATCTAGGTTATAAATATAGGCTGTAAGACTCTTTTTGGAATTAAGCAATAAGAATATTATTATCCCTATTGCCCGGCTCCTAGAGGAGCCGGAACCCTAGCCGCCTCTAACCCTAGCCGCCGCCGCCTTCTCCCTCCGATGCGACGGCGCCCAGCCGCCGGCGCGCCCGATCATCGCCCCGTCCCGCTCCATCCTTTCCCTACAACCTCCGGAGCAGGTCCGGTAGGACCCCTGGTTCTACCAATTTGGTATCCAGAGGCTTGCGTTTGATCATGTCTTCTTCAACGCCATCACCGCCGCTGCCCGTCGTCACCTCCGCGCCGATGACCACCGCCCCGATGACGTCCACCCCGATGACCACCGCCGGGGCCCCCACGTTGTCGGGCCCGGTCACCGCCGCGGGCTCCTCACCACCGCCGGCCCCCATCACTTCCGCGCCGCCACCAGCCGCCGTCTTCACGCTGGAACAAATGACCAGCACGCTGCAGCAGCTCGTGACGGCCGTCCAAGGGCTCCACATGAACCAGTACCACCAGTACATGGCAGGAGCGTACGGCCTTCCGCCGGCTGCGCCGATCGCCACCTACGGCCACCCTGCGCCGTGGCTGTTCCCGGGCGCACCCGCAAGCGGCGGGCCCCCGCTGTTACCGTTCCAGACGGGGCACTCCAGCAGGCCACCACCAGCCGTCACGGGCCTGTGCCATCTGCCGCCCCCACCATCGACGGCGCCCCTCTGGCACCTGCAGCCGTTGCCGTCCCCGGCAGCCGCTGCCCCCGTCCATCCCCCGCTGCTGCCGCTGCAACCACCGGCGCCGCCCCTGCCCAGCTCGAGGGCACCCTCGCCGACCGCCTCCCGATCCATCAGGTCTGGTTCCCGCCCTCCCCGTCGCCACTTCCAGCGTGGGTGGCTGGGTCTTCGCCATCGCCGGTCTACACCATGGCCCCCGATCAGCCGATTCCGTTCCCACAGTTCGGTGGGCCATCCGGTTCCGCCGGTCCCTACCCGGAGTACTCCGACCAGGCGCCACCCGCCTCGCTGCTCCGCACCTCTGAGCCAGCTCGACACAGCGCTCCGACCCAGACACCGCCGCGGTTCGCCAAGATCGACTTCGCAACCTATGACGGCACGGAGGACCCCCTCAACTGGCCCAACCAGTTCGACCAGTCTTTCGCGGGCAGCACACCCTCGCATCGGAGCGTACCTGGCTTGCCTCGTACCACCTCCGCGGCGCGGCACAGACCTGGTATTACGCCCTCGAGCAGGACGAGGGCGCCATGCCCCCTTGGGAGCGCTTCCGCGAGCTCTACCTCCTTCGCTTTGGGCCTCCGATGCGCAGGAGCCGACTGGCGGAGCTCGGCCGCCTTCCCTTCACCTCCACGGTGCAGGACTTCGCCGACCGTTTCCAGGCCCTGGCGTGCCATGCGTCGGGCGTGACGGCGCAGCAGCGGGCCGATCTCTTCATCGGTGGACTTCCGGATCACATCCGCGTGGACGTGGAGCTTAGGGGACCCCAGGATCTCCAGACAGCCATGTACTACGCCCGCGCGTTTGAGCGCCGCGCGGTGGCCATCCAGCAGGAATCACCGTCCCGGGCCGCTGGGTCGCTACCCTCGCCGGATTCCGCGCAGGGTCGGCCTGCGCAGGCTTCCGCGGCACCCCTTGCCACGACCGCGACGCCCGTTCCGCCGGCTCACCTCAGCCGAGCTACTCGAGCGTCGCCGCCAAGGGTCGGCCTGCGCATGCTTTCTCTCTTTAACCCAATATATAGGGGAAACTCCACTAAGTCTCAAATTGGATGAGATGTGCATGAATTTCATTTCCATATCTATATGCACATATTTATGTGGAGTTTGTCCTATGTATTGTTGGTGTTTCTAACTCTTTGGTCCCAATGAGTTTGGGTACCATTTTGTTTGTGTTGTTGTTCTAGGAACAATTGGAGATGCATTGGATGCTCGGCTCACTCACAAGGAAGGTGTTGTCACCATGTGCTTTTTGGAGTCAAGCTAGGATGATCAATGAACTACTTTGTACCTTCAATTGGTATCTACTACATCCTTCCAATGTTAACTCGGTAACAAGTATCTTCATATACTTCATGCACACATTTCTTGCATCAACCTTGTGTAGGTTGTATCATGGCATGTTATTCATTCTCTCTTGTGATACTTGTTTCCTTTCTCAAAGCATCCCAACAATGATCTCTTGTTGCTAGTTGTGATGTCTTTGATGGTTGTGTGGTAGGAATTCATTTATGTACAATAAGACCATATCTAGCCATGTGCTATGCTTCCAAGCAAATATCTTATTGGTATATCTATGACTTCCTTTTGGATATCTTGTTCCTTCGTGTTGTAACTATTTCGGATGTACATCCTTCTTTGTAGATATATATCATCATGATCTCGTCTACCTAGAACCTTATACACTTGAGAGAAATTACATCTCTAGATGATATCCTTTCTTTCACGTCCACCTTGTCTTTCTTGTTATTTCTTTGGTGGCTCCGTGAAAGCTTTTGCCTTGAGTGCATGTCTTATCTCGTTGCATCTTGATGCACTCCTGTGTGGTGAAGATTATTTTCCTCATGCTTATCTCTACGAGGCTTTTGCCATCTTAATTGGTATCCCTCGTCTTGATGAGGCTTTCATCTTCTATCTTCACCATGGGTTGTCACAAGTGTTGGTTATTCATTTTGCATTTTTAGTGTGCTTGTGAACCCTTTTGCTTGGTGTGTGTGGGGAGGACATGTCATGCACCTTGTATCTCCACTATCCAAGACTATGTTGATGCTTAATGCTCATTCGTACATTAGTCTTCTCAAGTGCTTTGCCATGACTCACACACATCATTTTGGTTGAGCCTACTCTTAAGTTGCCTCTTTTATATGTTGCTCAACCATTTGTTTGTTGCAAGTGCTAGGCTTTGTTTCCTATATGCTCACTTGCACTTGTTGTGAGTTTCTATTGATTTTCGGGGAGTGATGATCCTATTTTGTGCACTCGGTATCCTAATGCAAATATTGTAAGAAGTGCACAAATCATGGAGAGCTTCACTAGTGTCTTTAGAACACTCGGTTGCTCTCTTGCACTTGTCGTGAGGTTCTATTGATCTTGGGGGAGTGACGATCCTATTTTGTGCTCGTTGTATCCAGTTACAAAACTAAATTGTGCACAAATCATGGGGAGCTTCTCTAGTTTCTCTAGAACACTCCTTTGCTCATATCATAATTTATTTCATTCATGTGGCACGTAGGATCATTGGTCTAGTTGGCTCAATTGATATCCGTTGATTGCTTGCTTCAATTGGTATCTTTTGATTGCTTGTTTGCTTGTTTCTCTCTTTCTTATGTCTTTGTGGCATATCTTTCTTTTGTAAACTTTGGGCCTAAATATAGTTTGTTTTCCTCCTAGTATTTACCGTCAAACTTGTGTATTGCATTCCACTCTCTTGTTGAGAAATACACAAATTATGGAGGAACACAATTTATATTGGCCTTCTAAGCTTTTCTCCCATTTTCGCAATCGATGCCAATGGAGGAGAAGTTTCAGAGAGTTTTGTGCAGAAGTTTAGAGAATTCTCTCCTCTTGCTTTGGTTTTGTTCCTAAGCATTTGCATCTCTTACTCATGCATCATTGGTTGTTGCATTGCATGGTGATGCATAATTCCTTATATAAACTCTCTTGAAAGTGATTGTCATCAATTACCAAAATGGGGGAGATTGAAAGAACATGTGGTGCCCCCATGTTTGGTTTTGGTAATTGACGACAATCTCTATGGACTAATGGTTGCCTTGAGTTATATTTGAAGGTTTTGTCCATAGGCTTTTCTTGGAGTACATGTGTTGGTTTCAAGGAGAGTTTGTGTTGACCAAGGTGCTATTAAGGAATTATCCAAAGATTGGTCATGTGAGAGTTGAGCTTATTGCAAGCATGTCTTGAAGAAGAAGAAGAAGATTGTGTGATCATTCATGTTTACCTTCAAGACATCATCCAATGAAGAGTTGGAAAGATTCTAGGTTGATCAAGACTAAGTCAAGAGTGAATCAAGTTGATCAACTCACAAAGCGTAGAAGATGTACCGAGAGGGATCAAGTGATCCCATGGTATGGTAAGCATTGTCCATTGTGCTTTGTGTACTAACCCATGGTCTATGTGAGAGTTCTATGTGGGGTTAGGTACGTGTTCATGGGCTTGCGTCAAGAGGAAGATATCACTCAACCCATGGAGAGGATGACATCAAGTGGTGATCGTCATCAAGATTGCCGTGTGCAAGTTCAAGTGGAGCATCACGAAGAGATCAAGTGCTTGAAGCTTGCCGTCCATTGTGGTGACAATGGACTTGTGAAGATGTGCCGAAGAGTGGCTCACCCATAGTGGACTATGGGGGAGTAATCATCTAGTCTTCATCGAGCCAACGCAATCAAGAAAGGTGGTCCAACTTGAGGGAGTCAAGATCGTCATCATCTAGCTCAAGTGGACCATGTGCAAGGCAAAGGTTTCCCTTGATAGGTTTTCTATTTTACCGGTCTCCTGGTGGTAGTTGGGAGACCGGGTTATAGGATCGATAGCCGTACTATCAAGGGGGGCTCTCAAGTGAGTAGCTTGATTGTATCGTTCGTCGAGAGCTCAAACCATTGCATCCTTGCATCATGTTTCTTGGTTCTTGTTTGGTTCTCTTTGTGAGTCTTAGAGCTTATGGTCATCTTGATGACAAGCTTGAGTTCATCGAAAACGGAGTTTGCATGCGTCTTCTATGATGTTTTCGATGTTGGAGGTTTTACCGGTCTTATCCGAGGAAGGGTTCTCACCATTTTCTTTTGTGCCTTCTCTCATTTGCTTCTTATTGGTATTTCTATCAAGATTGTGTTAGCCCTTGTTGCTAGCTTTCCAACAAACTTTGTTTCGTCGAATTCGGAGTCCGTTTGCAGAAGTTGTGTCAGTTTTGGTGTCCTTTAAAGGGGCTGCTGCGGATGTAATTTTTTAGTACCGCTCTTGGGAGCGGTACTACCGTGGCTCCTGAGCGGTAGTACCGCTCCAGAGCTGTACTCCCGCGGCTCCTGAGCGGTAGTACCGCTCCGGACCAAAATCTCGTGTTTTGCTCAGCGGAAGTAGGCACGGAAGTATTTTTTTTTTGTACCGCTCGCAAGCAGTAGTACCGCTACCACTTGCGGTAGTACCGTGAGGTCGAGCGGTAGTACCATGGGGACGAGCGGTAGTACCGCTCCGGCGGTTCTACTGGCCTTTTGCCTCCTCGCTGTTGTTTTTCAAAGGGGTACTACTGCCCTAGCGGTAGTACCGCTCTGTGCTGGCTGTGAGCATAACGGTTGGATTTTTCCCCACCTATAAAAGGGGGTCTTCTTCCCCATTGAACCTTATCCTTGGAGCTCGTGTTCTTCCCCCATTGTTGACCTTCTTCGAGCTTGCTAACTCTCAATCCCTCCATGGATTCTTGCTAGTTTTTGAGGGAAAAGAGAGAGGAGATCTAGATCCACATTTCCACCAATCACTTTCTCCTCTATGTGAGGGGAACCCCTTGGATCTAGATCTTGGAGTTCTTGGTGTTCTCCTTCTTGTTCTTCCTCTCATTTTCCTCCCTAGCATTAGTTGCTTCGGTGGGATTTGAGAGAGAAGGACTTGGGCACTCCGTGTGCCCTTGCCATTGCATTTGGTGCATCGGTTTGAGTTCTCCACGGTGATACGTGGAAGTTACAAGTTGAGAAGCTTATTACTCTTGGGTGCTTGGTACCCTTGAGCTTGTTCCTCTTGGGTGCTTGGGCGCCCTAGACGGTTGGTGGTGTTCGGAGCTCAATCATTGTGGTGTAAAGCTCCGGGCAAGCGTCGGGGTCTCCAATTAGGTTGTGGAGATCGCCCCGAGCAATTTGACGGGTTCCGGTGACCGCCCCCAAGGGTTGCCAAAGTGTACGGGTTCGGTGACCGCCCCCAAGGGTTGCCATTTGTACGGGTTCGGTGACCGCCCTCAAGGGTCCCTTAGTGGAATCACGGCATCTTGCATTGTGCGAGGGCGTGAGGAGATTACGCTGGCCCTAGTGGCTTCTTGGGGAGCATTGTGCCTCCACACCGCTCCAAACGGAGATTAGCATCCGCAAGGGTGTGAACTTCGGGATACATCGTCGTCTCCGCGTGCCTCGGTTATCTCTTACCCGAGCCCTTTACTTATGCACTTTACTTTGTGATAGCCATATTGTTTCTTGTCATATATCTTGCTATCACCTAAGTAGGTTTTCTTGCTTAGCATAAGTTGTTGGTGCACATAGGTGAGCCTAGTTGTTGTAGGTTTTGTGCTTGACAAATTAACCGCTAGGTTTATTCCGCATTTGTTCAAGCCTCAACCGTAATTATTTTAAAGCGCCTATTCACCCCCCCCTCTAGGCGACATCGACGATCTTTCAATTGGTATCAGAGCCTCGTCTCTCTTTATAGGGCTTAACCGCCTAGAGAGTAAGGATGTCGACTAGGGGTTTAGGATTCTCTGACACTCTTAGTTTCGATGGCACAAATTTTGATGTTTGGGTAATTCGCATGCTTAATCTCTTTAGGGTCATGGACCCAAATTTAGAGCGAATTGTAGATATGGGTTTTTCTCCTCCAAAGGATCCACAAAGATTATCTTTAGAGGATGAGAAAAACTCTTATCTCAATGCTCAAGCTTCTAATGTGCTTTTTGATGCTTTGAGCAATGTAGTTATATTTCAACTCATGCCGTTTCGGGATGCTCATGAGTTGTGGACAAAGCTTCAAGACAAATATGGCGTGTCCGAGATTTGTGGAGATGATTGTCCTCCTTCCACCTCCGGTCGTATAGTATTCTCAACTTCTTCTACTTCACCTACATGTGGTTTGCCACAAGGTAATGATATGGTGAGTAGTGGTGTTCATTGCAATGATTATAGTGAGCTTATTTTTGATGATCCTTCATCACTTTATTATTGCAATGCTTCACCTTTGGACTTTAACACTTCGAGCACTCTAAATGTTTCACATGCTTGTGTTAAAAGTTCTTGCATATCTTGTAGAAATTGCTTGCTCAAATCTCATGATGATATGCTTGCTATGTCTTGTTGCCATGATAAAAATGTATCTATTTCCTCGAGTTGTTGTGCTAACAATGTAGAGGAAACCCAACACTCCATGGAACAAGATGTGGTCTTGAACGGTGCTTCAAGGGATCCTACATCATCATCGATTGCTTTTTGCCTTATGGCCAAGGCTTCAAAGGTATCTCCCACTTTGAATCCCAATATATCTTGTGATAATATTGATGATGGCAAGAGTGATGATGATGTCGATTATGATGAAGAGAATGATGATGTTGCCTCCTTAAAAGTTAAGGGGGAAATAATTTTTAAAGCTCTTCTTAAGAATAAAATTGCTCGTTCCAACTTCATGGAAATCATGTCTATTGCTATTGAGGGCAAGAAATATATTGATGAGTTGGAATCTCGTCTTGAGGAGCATGAGGTCACCATTGATAAAATGGAAGGTCATGAGCGTGATTACGCTAATGAGATTGCGGACCTCTCTCAAGCTCTTGAACTTGAACAAACCACCAAGGAATCTCTTGAGGAGACTTTTGCTCTAGAGTTATCTAGAGTGAAGGAATCTCATGATAGAGCTCTTGAGGTGGCCAATGTTTTTGAAACTAAAAATGCTAAGCTTGAAGTTGCTCATGCTAGACTCCTTGAGGATTTTGAGCACCTCGAAAATGGCTCAAGGGTCGTCAAGGGTGAGCTCATCAAACTCACCGAGTCTCATGCTCAACTTGAAGCTTCTTATTTAAAAGAGCTTGCCAAGTTGCCTTCTCCTCTTGTTGTTAATGATGATGCTTGTGCTACTAACTCTATTTCTTGTGAAGCATCCATTTTAAAGGAGAATGTTGAGCTAAGGGCTCAACTTGAGTTGCTATCTAGCAATTATGGGAAATTGGAAGAAAGTCATGAAAAGCTTTCTAGCTCTCATGATGATCTTCTTGTATCCCATAATGTGCTAAAAATAGCTCATGAGGCTATGATTGCTAAGGTAACATCTAGTGAGCCTCATGTGGACATTAGCACTACTTTTAGTCAAAATGCTATATTGCCTTGTGCTAGTCCTCGTAATTCGTCTATGCATAACATTGGTACATCTTGTGATGAATTGCTTTCCTTGCCTTGTTGCTCCAATGATGAAGCTTATACTTCCTCTAGTACTTGTGTTGAGACTAACCATGTAGAGGAAATCAAAGAGCTCAAGGCCCAAGTCACTTCTTTGAAGAAAGACTTGGAAAAGTGTCATGAAGGGAAATCCACACTCAACAATATCTTGAGTGTGCAAAAATCCCCCAATGATAAAGGTGGACTTGGATTCAACTCCAACAAGAAGAAGAAGTCCAAGATGAACAAGAAGAAGGGCCAAGAACACGTCAAGGATTTGGCCAAGATTATTTGCTTCAAGTGCAAAATTGAAGGGCACCATGTTAGATCTTGCCCATTGAAGAAGAAGGCCATTAGTGACAAGCAACAAGGGAAGCGGCTACAAGTGCATTCTCATGCTCAACCTCAAGTTGAAGAAAGGCCTCTTCCCAAGAAGACTCAATCTAACGCTTCTCAAGTTGAGAAATCAAGTGAGAAGAAAGTGAAGAGTAGACGTTGCTACCTATGTCGTGAAAAAGGTCACGTCGCTTCTTCATGCACGAATGGTACCTTATCCAACCCTATTCTAATTGATGATATCTATTCTCTTGGGAAGGATAAGGTTGGCAATGTGTTTGCCAAATTTGTTGGTACTCAAAGTGGTGTCAAGAAAAGAACCATTTGGGTAGCCAAGCCTATTGTGACTAACCTCTTAGGACCCAACTTGGTTGGGGACCAACTAGCTCATACTTGATCAATAGGTGTTGTTGGAGGACATTGGAGACTTGGCTACATTATGAAGAATTAAGGGGACTTCATCACTCTTATTGTCTCAAGCCAAGTCAATCGAATCATCAAGCTTCTATTCTAGATCCAATGTGCCTCCTTCCGGTAATTTGTACTTAAATTGTACATTGAAAGTTACTTGCCCCTTTGCATGTTTTGGTTTTGTTCCTTGCATGTGGTTGTATATGTTGTGCCTCCAATTTTCTTATCTTGAGTAATCAAGTATGTGTGTGTTGGTTTGCACATCATGTACGTGTGTGTAGTGCGTTGAGCCTTTGCGCATCTTGTTTGTATGTTAGTTGGCTCTTGTGAGAGATTAATGGAACATCCCATTTTGGGGGAGTGATGTTCTTTGTGCACCTCACGGTCCCATAAATGTGTTTACATGAGGAATACCACCTAGTATTGATATTGCAAGCTTATCTAGTCACTATGTGGTATGTCTTCTCATGAGAAATTCAAATTCTAAATAGTCCATTAATTATCTCTTGTTGGATCCTCTTTTTGCCTCTTGTTAAGTTTTCTTTAATTGGTATCACATTATGGGGGAGTAATATGCTATGTATATTACTAGCCTAGAAAATGTGTACATTTGAGATATTGTCACCTAGAATTGATATTGTAAATTATCTTGTTCCTACGTGGCATGTTAGCTCTACAAGTTGCAATTTGCTTGTGTTTGGTGTGAAGATGATGTCGGATATCCTTGCTATCTACCACCGGGAATTATTTCCAAATACTTCTTGTCTTTTGACAATTGGTACTCACTTATGTGTGGTAGAAATTATTGATCATCTTCACGTTGGCGTTTGCTTTTTATTTGCCTTATCTCTTGCCAGGTTTGTGTCAACTCCCATTGCCTTCCGTGCCACTTGAGGATCTTGTTGTTTTCTTGATCTTGTCTAGTGTTTTCCTTGATATAGTGAACGTGGTGATCCTACCTTGTGCATTTTGTATTCAAATGCAAATTCTCTATAATGCACAACTCGTGGGGGAGCTATCCTATTTTCTATAAAACACTAAACTTGTGATCCATTTTAAGTGTGTGTTGGTGGACGGCAAGCCGTTTCTTTTTGGTACTTGTGCCATCATGAAACTTTGTAGAGAGCTTGGTTTGTTTGGAACCATCCTCTCTTTTGGGAGTTTGATATCATTTTGTGGGTTCCAATGGATATCTCATTCCTTGATGTATCTTTTAATGATATCTCCAAGTGATGATTTCTCCATTTGGTATTCTTTTCACTTGGTATTTCCTTGTATTTTGGTATTGGTTCTTGAAAGTCTTGAGCATGCATATTAACTTCATGTAGTTTCCGTGGCATGCTTTCTCTCTTTGACCCAATATATAGGGGAAACTCCACTAAGTCTCAAATTGGATGAGATGTGCATGAATTTCATTTCCATATCTATATGCACATATTTATGTGGAGTTTGTCCTATGTATTGTTGGTGTTTCTAACTCTTTGGTCCCAATGAGTTTGGGTACCATTTTGTTTGTGTTGTTGTTCTAGGAACAATTGGAGATGCATTGGATGCTCGGCTCACTCACAAGGAAGGTGTTGTCACCATGTGCTTTTTGGAGTCAAGCTAGGATGATCAATGAACTACTTTGTACCTTCAATTGGTATCTACTACATCCTTCCAATGTTAACTCGGTAACAAGTATCTTCATATACTTCATGCACACATTTCTTGCATCAACCTTGTGTAGGTTGTATCATGGCATGTTATTCATTCTCTCTTGTGATACTTGTTTCCTTTCTCAAAGCATCCCAACAATGATCTCTTGTTGCTAGTTGTGATGTCTTTGATGGTTGTGTGGTAGGAATTCATTTATGTACAATAAGACCATATCTAGCCATGTGCTATGCTTCCAAGCAAATATCTTATTGGTATATCTATGACTTCCTTTTGGATATCTTGTTCCTTCGTGTTGTAACTATTTCGGATGTACATCCTTCTTTGTAGATATATATCATCATGATCTCGTCTACCTAGAACCTTATACACTTGAGAGAAATTACATCTCTAGATGATATCCTTTCTTTCACGTCCACCTTGTCTTTCTTGTTATTTCTTTGGTGGCTCCGTGAAAGCTTTTGCCTTGAGTGCATGTCTTATCTCGTTGCATCTTGATGCACTCCTGTGTGGTGAAGATTATTTTCCTCATGCTTATCTCTACGAGGCTTTTGCCATCTTAATTGGTATCCCTCGTCTTGATGAGGCTTTCATCTTCTATCTTCACCATGGGTTGTCACAAGTGTTGGTTATTCATTTTGCATTTTTAGTGTGCTTGTGAACCCTTTTGCTTGGTGTGTGTGGGGAGGACATGTCATGCACCTTGTATCTCCACTATCCAAGACTATGTTGATGCTTAATGCTCATTCGTACATTAGTCTTCTCAAGTGCTTTGCCATGACTCACACACATCATTTTGGTTGAGCCTACTCTTAAGTTGCCTCTTTTATATGTTGCTCAACCATTTGTTTGTTGCAAGTGCTAGGCTTTGTTTCCTATATGCTCACTTGCAATTGTTGTGAGTTTCTATTGATTTTCGGGGAGTGATGATCCTATTTTGTGCACTCGGTATCCTAATGCAAATATTGTAAGAAGTGCACAAATCATGGAGAGCTTCACTAGTGTCTTTAGAACACTCGGTTGCTCTCTTGCACTTGTCGTGAGGTTCTATTGATCTTGGGGGAGTGACGATCCTATTTTGTGCTCGTTGTATCCAGTTACTCTTGGGGATCGTAGCAGAATTTTAAAATTTCCTACGCATCACCAAGATCCATCTATGGAGTATACTAGTAACGAGGGGAAAGGAGTGCATCTACATACCCTTGTAGATTGCGAGCGGAAGCGTTCCAATGAACAGGGTTGATGGAGTCGTACTCGCCGTGATCCAAATCACCGATGACCGAGTGCCGAACGGACGGCACCTCAGCGTTCAACACACGTACGGAGCAGCGACGTCTCCTCCTTCTTGATCCAGCAAGGGGGAAGGAGAGGTTGATGGAGATCCAGCAGCACGACGGCGTGGTGATGGATGTAGCAGGATCTCGGCAGGGCTTCGCCAAGCTTCTGCGAGAGGGAGAGGTGTTGCAGGGGGAGAGGGAGGCACCAGGGGCTGTGGTATTGCTGCCCTCCCTCCCCCCCCCACTATTTATAGGCCCCTTGGAGGGGGGGGCGGCCCTGGAACCCATCTACATGGGGGGGCGGCGGCCAAGGGGAAAGGGGGGTGGCTTCCCCCCCAAGCCAAGTGGGGCGCCCCCCACCCCTAGGGTTTCCAACCCTAGGCGCAGGGGGAGGCCCAAAGGGGGGCGCCCCAGCCCACTAAGGGCTGGTTCCCTTCCCATTTCAGCCCATGGGGCCCTCCGGGACAGGTGGCCCCACCCGGTGGACCCCCGGGACCCTTCCGGTGGTCCCGGTACAATACCGATAACCCCCGAAACTTTCCCGGTGGCCGAAACTGGACTTCCCATATATAATTCTTCACCTCCGGACCATTTCGGAACTCCTCGTGACGTCCGGGATCTCATCCGGGACTCCGAACAACTTTCGGGTTTCCGCATACTAATATCTCTACAACCGTAGCGTCACCGAACCTTAAGTGTGTAGACCCTACGGGTTCGGGAGACATGCAGACATGACCGAGACGCCTCTCCAGTCAATAACCAACAGCGGGATCTGGATACCCATGTTGGCTCCCACATGTTCCACGATGCTCTCATCGGATGAACCACGATGTCGAGGATTCAATCAATCCCGTATACAATTCCCTTTGTCAAACGGTATGTTACTTGCCCGAGATTCGATCGTCGGTATCCCAATACCTTGTTCAATCTCGTTACCGGCAAGTCTCTTTAATCGTACCGTAATGCATGATCCCGTGGCTAACTCCTTAGTCACATTGAGCTCATTATGATGATGCATTACCGACTGGTCCCAGAGATACCTCTCCGTCATACGGAGTGACAAATCCCAGTCTCGATCCGTGCCAACTCAACAGACACTTTCGGAGATACCCGTAGTGTACCTTTATAGTCACCCAGTTACGTTGTGACGTTGGGTACACCCAAAGCACTCCTACTGTATCCGGGAGTTGCACGATCTCATGGTCTAAGGAAAAGATACTTGACATTGGAAAAGCTCTAGCAAACGAACTACACGATCTTTGAGCTATGCTTAGGAATGGGTCTTGTCCATCACATCATTCTCCTAATGATGTGATCCCGTTATCAATGACATCCAATGTCCATAGTCAGGAAACCATGACTATCTGTTGATCAACGAGCTAGTCAACTAGAGGCTTACTAGGGACACGTTGTGGTCTATGTATTCACACATGTATTACGATTTCCGGATAACACAATTATAGCATGAACAATAGACAATTATCATGAACAAAGAAATATAATAATAACCATTTATTATTGCCTCTAGGGCATATTTCCAATAGTCTCCCACTTGCACTAGAGTCAATAATCCAGTTACATTGTGATGAATCGAACACCCATAGCGTTCTGGTGTTGATCATGTTTTGCTCTAGGGAGAGGTTTAGTCAACGGATCTGCTACATTCAGATCTGTATGTACTTTGCAAATATCTATGTCTCCATTCTGAACACTAGGCTCCTTCGCAAGGGCAATAGCTCCAGTGTTGTCACAGAAGAGGGTCATCGGGCCTGACGCATTGGGAATCACCCGTAAGTCGGTAATGAACTCCTTCATCCAGATTGCTTCTTGCGCTGCCTCTGAGGCTGCCATGTACTCCGCTTCACATGTAGATCCCGCCACGACGCTTTGCTTGCAACTGCACCAGCTTACTGCTCCTCCATTCAAAATATACACGTATCCGGTTTGCGACTTCGAGTCATCCAGATCTGTGTCGAAGCTAGCGTCGACGTAACCCTTTACGACGAGCTCTTCGTCACCTCCATAAACGAGAAACATATCCTTAGTCCTCTTCAGGTACTTCAGGATATTCTTGACCGTTGTCCAGTGTTCCATGCCGGGATTACTTTGGTACCTTCCTACCAAACTTACGGCAAGGTTTACATCAGGTCTGGTACACAACATGGCATACATAATAGACCCTATGGCCGAGGCATAGGGGATGACACTCATCTTTTCTCTATCTTCTGCCGTGGTCGGGCATTGAGCCGTGCTCAATTGCACACCTTGCAATACAGGCAAGAACCCCTTCTTGGACTGATCCATATTGAACTTCTTCAATATCTTGTCAAGGTACGTACTCTGTGAAAGACCAATGAGGCGTCTTGATCTATCTCTATAGATCTTGATGCCTAATATATAAGCAGCTTCTCCAAGGTCCTTCATTGAAAAACACTTATTCAAGTAGGCCTTTATACTTTCCAAGAATTCTATATCATTTCCCATCAATAGTATGTCATCCACATATAATAAGAGAAATGCTACAGAGCTCCCACTCACTTTCTTGTAAACACAGGCTTCTCCATAAGTCTGTGTAAACCCAAACGCTTTGATCATCTCATCAAAACGAATGTTCCAACTCCGAGATGCTTGCACCAGCCCATAGATTGAGCCCTGGAGCTTGCATACTTTGTCAGCATTCTTAGGATCGACAAAACCTTCCGGCTGCATCATATACAATTCTTCCTTAAGGAAGTCGTTAAGGAATGCCGTTTTGACGTCCATCTGCCATATCTCATAATCATAGTATGCGGCAATTGCTAACATGATTCGGACGGACTTCAGCTTCGCTACGGGTGAGAAAGTCTCATCGTAGTCAACCCCTTGAACTTGTCGATAACCCTTAGCGACAAGTCGAGCCTTATAGATGGTCACGTTACCATCCGCGTCTGTCTTCTTCTTAAAGATCCATTTATTTTCTATGGCTCGCCGATCATCGGGCAAGTCAGTCAAAGTCCATACTTCGTTTTCATACATGGATCCTATCTCGGATTTCATGGCTTCTAGCCATTTGTAGGAATCCGGGCCCGCCATCACTTCTTCATAGTTCGAAGGTTCACCGTTGTCTAACAACATGATTTCCAGGACAGGGTTGCCGTACCACTCTGGTGCGGAACGTGTCCTTGTGGACCTACGAAGTTCAGCAGTAACTTGATCCGAAGCTTCATGATCATCATCATTAACTTCCTTCCCAGTCGGTGTAGGCACCACAAGAACATCTTCCCGCGCTACGCTACTCTCCGGTTCGGAAGGGGTGACTATCACCTCATCAAGTTCCACTTTCCTCCCACTCAATTCTTTCGAGAGAAACTCTTTCTCCAGAAAGGACCCGTTCTTGGCAACAAAGATCTTGCCTTCAGATCTGAGGTAGAAGGTATACCCAATAGTTTCCTTGGGGTATCCTATGAAGACGCATTTTTCCGACTTGGGTTCGAGCTTTTCAGGTTGAAGTTTCTTGACATAAGCATCGCATCCCCAAACTTTTAGAAACGACAGCTTAGGTTTCTTCCCAAACCATAATTCATACGGTGTCGTCTCAACGGATTTCGACGGAGCCCTATTTAAAGTGAATGCGGCAGTCTCTAAAGCATAGCCCCAAAATGAGAGCGGTAGATCGGTAAGAGACATCATAGATCGCACCATATCCAATAGAGTGCGATTACGACGTTCGGACACACCGTTTCGCTGAGGTGTTCCAGGCGGCGTGAGTTGTGAAACGATTCCACATTTCTTTAAGTGCGTACCAAATTCGTGACTTAAATATTCTCCACCACGATCTGATCGTAAGAACTTTATTTTCCTGTCACGTTGATTCTCAACCTCACTCTGAAATTCCTTGAACTTTTCAAAGGTTTCAGACTTGTGTTTCATTAGGTAGACATACCCATATCTACTTAAGTCATCAGTGAGAGTGAGAACATAACGATATCCTCCGCGAGCCTCAACACTCATTGGACCGCACACATCGGTATGTATGATTTCCAATAAGTTGGTTGCTCGCTCCATTGTTCCGGAGAACGGAGTCTTGGTCATCTTACCCATGAGGCATGGTTTGCACGTGTCAAATGATTCGTAATCAAGAGACTCCAAAAGTCCATCTGCATGGAGCTTCTTCATGCGCTTGACACCAATGTGACCAAGGCGGCAGTGCCACAAGTATGTGGGACTATCGTTATCAACTTTACATCTTTTGGTATTCACACTATGAATATGTGTAACATCACGTTCGAGATTCATCAAGAATAAACCATTGACCAGCGGGGCATGACCATAAAACATATCTCTCATATAAATAGAACAACCATTATTCTCGGATTTAAATGAGTAGCCATCTCGAATTAAATGAGATCCAGATACAATGTTCATGCTCAAAGCTGGCACTAAATAACAATTATTGAGGTTTAAAACTAATCCCGTAGGTAAATGCAGAGGTAGCGTGCCGACGGCGATCACATCGACCTTGGAACCATTCCCGACGCGCATCGTCACCTCGTCCTTCGCCAGTCTCCGCTTATTCCGCGGTTCCTGTTTTGAGTTACAAATATGAGCAACCGCACCGGTATCAAATACCCAGGAGCTACTACGAGTACTGGTAAGGTACACATCAATTACATGTATATCACATATAACTTTGGTGTTGCCGGCCTTCTTGTCCGCTAAGTATTTGGGGCAGTTCCGCTTCTAGTGACCACTTCCCTTGCAATAAAAGCACTCAGTCTCAGGCTTGGGTCCATTCTTCGACTTCTTCCCAGCAACTGGCTTACCGGGCGCGGCAACTCCCTTGTCGTCCTTCTTGAAGTTCTTCTTACCCTTGCCTTTCTTGAACTTAGTGGTTTTATTCACCATCAACACTTGATGTTCCTTTTTGATCTCCACCTCCGCTGATTTCAGCATTGAATATACCTCAGGAATGGTCTTTTCCATCCCCTGCATATTGAAGTTCATCACAAAGCTCTTGTAGCTTGGTGGGAGCGACTGAAGGATTCTGTCAATGACCGCGTCATCCGGGAGATTAACTCCCAGCTGAGACAAGCGGTTGTGCAACCCAGACATTCTGAGTATGTGCTCACTAACAGAACTATTTTCCTCCATTTTACAGCTGAAGAACTTGTCGGAGACTTCATATCTCTCGACCCGGGCATGAGCTTGGAAAACCATTTTCAGCTCTTCGAACATCTCATATGCTCCATGCTTCTCAAAACGCTTTTGGAGCCCCGGTTCTAAGCTGTAAAGCATGCCGCACTGAACGAGGGAGTAATCATCAGCACGTGATTGCAAGCGTTCATAACGTCTTGGTTCTCTGGGATTGGTGCTTCACCTAGCGGTGCTTCTAGGACATAATCTTTCTTGGCAGCTATGAGGATGATCCTCAGGTTCCGGACCCAGTCCGATAGTTACTCCATCATCTTTCAGCTTGTTTTCTCTAGGAACGCGTTGAAGTTGAGGACAACGTGGGCCATTTGATCTACAAGACATATTGTAAAGATTTTAGACTAAGTTCATGATAATTAAGTTCATATAATCAAATTATTCAATGAACTCCCACTCAGATAGACATCCCTCTAGCCATCTAAGTGAAACATGATCCGAGTTAACTAGGCCGTGTCCGATCATCACGTGAGACGGACTAGTCAAGATCGTGAACATCTCCATGTTGATCGTATCTTCTATACGACTCATGCTCGACCTTTCGGTCCTCCGTGTTCCGAGGCCATGTCTGTACATGCTAGGCTCGTCAAGTCAACCTAAGTGTATTGCGTGTGTTCCGAGGCCATGTCTGTACATGCTAGGCTCGTCAACACCAGTTGTATGCGAACGTTAGAATCTATCACACCCGATCATCACGTGGTGCTTTGAAACAACGAACCTTCGCAATGGTGCACAGTTAGGGGGAACACTTTCTTGAAATTATTATAAGGGATCATCTTACTTACTACCGTCGTTCTAAGCAAATAAGATGCAAAACATGATAAACATCACATGCAATCAAATAGTGACATGATATGGCCAATATCATTTTGCTCCTTTGATCTCCATCTTCGGGGCACCATGATCATCTTCGTCACCGGCATGACACCATGATCTCCATCATTGTGTCTTCATGAAGTTGTCACGCCAACGATTACGTCTACTTCTATGGCTAACGCGTTTAGCAACAAAGTAAAGTAATTTACATGGCGTTATTCAATGACACGCAGGTCATACAAAAAATAAAGACAACTCCTATGGCTCCTGCCGGTTGTCATACTCATCGACATGCAAGTCGTGATTCCTATTACAAGAATATGATCAATCTCATACATCACATATATCATTCATCACATCTTCTGGCCATATCACATCACATAGCACATGCTGCAAAAACAAGTTAGACGTCCTCTAATTGTTGTTGCAAGTTTTTACGTGGCTTGTATAGGTTTCTAGCAAGAACGTTTCTTACCTACGTAAAACCACAACGTGATATGCCAATTTCTATTTACCCTTCATAAGGACCCTTTTCATCGAATCCGTTCCGACTAAAGTGGGAGAGACAGACACCCGCTAACCACCTTATGCAACTAGTGCATGTCAGTCGGTGGAATCTGTCTCACATAAGCGTACGTGTAAGGTCGGTCCGGGCCGCTTCATCCCACAATACCGCCGAAACAAGATAAGACTAGTAGCGGCAAGAAGAATTGGCAACATCTACGCCCACCACTGCTTTGTGTTCTACTCGTGCATAGTAACTACGCATAGGCCTGGCTCATGATGCCACCGTTGGGGATCGTAGCAAAATTTTAAAATTTCCTACGCATCACCAAGATCCATCTATGGAATATACTAGCAACGAGGGGAAAGGAGTGCATCTACATACCCTTGTAGATCGCGAGCGGAAGCGTTCCAATGAACGGGGTTGATGGAGTCGTACTCGTCGTGATCCAAATCACCGATGACCGAGTGCCGAACGGACGGCACCTCCGCGTTCAACACACGTACGGAGCAGCGACGTCTCCTCCTTCTTGATCCAGCAAGGGGGAAGGAGAGGTTGATGGAGATCCAGCAGCACGACGGCGTGGTGGTGGATGTAGCGGGATCTCGGCAGGGCTTCGCCAAGCTTCTGCGAGAGGGAGAGGTGTTGCAGGGGGAGAGGGAGGCGCCAGGGGCTGTGGTATTGCTGCCCTCCCTTCCCCCCACTATATATAGGGCCAAGGGAGAGGGGGGGCGCAGCCTTGCCCCTTCCTCCAAGGAAGGGTGCGGCCAGGGGGGAGTCCTTCCCCCCCAAGGCACCTCGGAGGTGCCTTCCCCCTTTAGGACTCTCCCTTTTTTTCTTATCTCTTGCGCATGGGCCTCTTGGGGCTGGTGCCCTTGGCCCATATAGGCCAAGGCGCACCCCTTACAGCCCATGTGCCCCCCGGGGCTGGTGGACCCCCTTGGTGGACCCCCGGACCCCTTTCGGCACTTCCGGTACAATACCGATAAAGCGCGAAACTTTTCCGGCGACCAAAATAGACTTCCCATATATAAATCTTTACCTCCGGACCATTCCGGAACCTCTCGTGACGTCCGGGATCTCATCCGGGACTCCGAACAACTTTCGGGTTTCCGCATACATATATCTCTACAACCCTAGCGTCACCGGACCTTAAGTGTGTAGACCCTACGGGTTCGGGAGACATGCAGACATGACCGAGACGCCTCTCCGGTCAATAACCAACAGTGGGATCTGGATACCCATGTTGGCTCCCACATGTTCCACGATGATCTCATCGGATGAACCACGATGTCGAGGATTCAATCAATCCCGTATACAATTCCCTTTGTCAAACGGTATGTTACTTGCCCGAGATTCGATCGTCGGTATCCCAATACCTTGTTCAATCTCGTTACCGGCAAGTCTCTTTACTCGTACCGTAATGCATGATCCCGTGGCTAACTCCTTAGTCACATTGAGCTCATTATGATGATGCATTACTGAGTGGGCCCAGAGATACCTCTCCGTCATACGGAGTGACAAATCCCAGTCTCGATCCGTGCCAACTCAACAGACACTTTCGGAGATACCCGTAGTGTACCTTTATAGTCACCCAGTTACGTTGTGACGTTGGGTACACCCAAAGCACTCCTACGGTATCCGGGAGTTGCACGATCTCATGGTCTAAGGAAAAGATACTTGACATTGGAAAAGCTCTAGCAAACGAACTACACGATCTTTATGCTATGCTTAGGATTGGGTCTTGTCCATCACATCATTCTCCTAATGATGTGATCCCGTTATCAATGACATCCAATGTCCATAGTCAGGAAACCATGACTATCTGTTGATCAACGAGCTAGTCAACTAGAGGCTTACTAGGGACACGTTGTGGTCTATGTATTCACACATGTATTACGATTTCCGGATAATACAATTATAGCATGAATAATAGACAATTACCATGAACAAATAAATATAATAATAAACCATTTATTATTGCCTCTAGGGCATATTTCCAAGTAAACTAATGTGCACAATCATGGGGTTTTCCTAGAACCACTCCTTGTCATACCATTTATTCAATTTGGGCGTGGTCATGGTTTATATCCGTTGGAATGCTTGCTTCAATTGGTTCTTTTGAATTGCTTGTTTGCTTGTTTTTCTCTTTCTTATGTCTTTGTGGCATATCTTTCTTTTGTAAACTTTGGGCCTAAATATAGTTTGTTTTCCTCCTAGTATTTACCGTCAAACTTGTGTATTGCATTCCACTCTCTTGTTGAGAAATACACAAATTATGGAGGAACACAATTTATATTGGCCTTCTAAGCTTTTCTCCCATTTTCGCAATCGATGCCAATGGAGGAGAAGTTTCAGAGAGTTTTGTGGAGAAGTTTAGAGAATTCTCTCCTCTTGCTTTGGTTTTGTTCCTAAGCATTTGCATCTCTTACTCATGCATCATTGGTTGTTGCATTGCATGGTGATGCATAATTCTTTATATAAACTCTCTTGAAAGTGATTGTCATCAATTACCAAAATGGGGGAGACTGAAAGAACATGTGGTGCCCCCATGTTTGGTTTTGGTAATTGACGACAATCTCTATGGACTAATGGTTGCCTTGAGTTATATTTGAAGGTTTTGTCCATAGGCTTTTCTTGGAGTACATGTGTTGGTTTCAAGGAGAGTTTGTGTTGACCAAGGTGCTATTAAGGAATTATCCAAAGATTGGTCATGTGAGAGTTGAGCTTATTGCAAGCATGTCTTGAAGAAGAAGATTGTGTGATCATTCATGTTTACCTTCAAGACATCATCCGAGAGTTGGAAAGATTCTAGGTTGATCAAGACTAAGTCAAGAGTGAATCAAGTTGATCAACTCACAAAGCGTAGAAGATGTACCGAGAGGGATCAAGTGATCCCATGGTATGGTAATCATTGTCCATTGTGCTTTGTGTACTAACCCATGGTCTATGTGAGAGTTCTGTGTGGGGTTAGGTACGTGTTCATGGGCTTGCGTCAAGAGGAAGATATCACTCAACCCGTGGAGAGGATGACATCAAGTGGTGATCGTCATCAAGGTTGCCGTGTGCAAGTTCAAGTGGAGCATCACGAAGAGATCAAGTGCTTGAAGCTTGCCATCCATTGTGGTGACAATGGACTTGTGAAGATGTGCCGAAGAGTGGCTCACCCATAGTGGACTATGGGGGAGTAATCATCTAGTCTTCATCGAGCCAACGCAATCAAGAAAGGTGGTCCAACTTGAGGTTGTCAAGATCGTCATCATCTAGCTCAAGTGGACCATGTGCAAGGCAAAGGTTTGCCCTTGATAGGTTTTCTATTTTACCGGTCTCATGGTGGTAGTTGGGAGACCGGGTTATATGATCGATAGTCGTACTATCAAGGGGGGCTCTCAAGTGAGTAGCTTGATCGTATCGTTCGTCGAGAGCTCAAACCATTGCATCATTGCATCATGTTTCTTGGTTCTCTTTGTGAGTCTTAGAGCTTATGGTCATCTTGATGACAAGCTTGAGTTCATCGAAAACGGAGTTTGCATGCATCTTCTATGATGTTTTCGATGTTGGAGGTTTTACCGGTCTTATCCGAGGAAGGGTTCTCACCATTTTCTTTTGGGCCTTTTCTCATTTGCTTCTTATTGGTATTTCTATCAAGATTGTGTTAGCCCTTGTCGCTAGCTTTCCAACAAACTTGGTTTCGTCGAATTCGGAGTCCGTTTGCAGAAGTTGTGCCAGTTTTGGTGTCCTTTAAAGGGGCTGCTGCGGATGTAATTTTTTAGTACCGCTCTTGGGAGCGGTACTACCGTGGCTCCTGAGCGGTAGTACCGCTCCAGAGCTGTACTACCGCGGCTCCTGAGCGGTAGTACCGCTCCGGACCAAAATCTCGTGTTTTGCTCAGCGGAAGTAGGCACGGAAGTAAATTTTTGTTGTACCGCTCGCAAGCAGTAGTACCGCTACCACTTGCGGTAGTATCGTGAGGTCGAGCGGTAGTACCGTGGGGACGAGCGGTAGTACCGCTCCGGCGGTTCTACTGGCCTTTTGCCTCCTCGCTGTTGTTTTTCAAAGGGGTACTACTGCCCTAGCGGTAGTACCGCTCTGTGCTGGCTGTGAGCATAACGGTTGGATTTTCCCCCACCTATAAAAGGGGGTCTTCTTCCCCATTGAACCTTATCCTTGGAGCTCGTGTTCTTCCCCCATTGTTGACCTTCTTCGAGCTTGCTAACTCTCAATCCCTCCATGGATTCTTGCTAGTTTTTGAGGGAAAAGAGAGAGGAGATCTAGATCCACATTTCCACCAATCACTTTCTCCTCTATGTGAGGGGAACCCCTTGGATCTAGATCTTGGAGTTCTTGGTGTTCTCCTTCTTGTTCTTCCTCTCATTTTCCTCCCTAGCATTAGTTGCTTCGGTGGGATTTGAGAGAGAAGGACTTGGGCACTCCGTGTGCCCTTGCCATTGCATTTGGTGCATCGGTTTGAGTTCTCCACGGTGATACGTGGAAGTTACAAGTTGAGAAGCTTATTACTCTTGGGTGCTTGGTACCCTTGAGCTTGTTCCTCTTGGGTGCTTGGGCGCCCTAGACGGTTGGTGGTGTTCGGAGCTCAATCATTGTGGTGTAAAGCTCCGGGCAAGCGTCGGTGTCTCCAATTAGGTTGGGGAGATCGCCCTGAGCAATTTGACGGGTTCCGGTGACCGCCCCCAAGGGTTGCCAAAGTGTACGGGTTCCGTGACCGCCCCCAAGGGTTGCCATTTGTACGGGTTCGGTGACCGCCCTCAAGGGTCCCTTAGTGGAATCACGGCATCTTGCATTGTGCGAGGGCGTGAGGAGATTACGGTGGCCCTAGTGGCTTCTTGGGGAGCATTGTGCCTCCACACCGCTCCAAACGGAGATTAGCATCCGCAAGGGTGTGAACTTGGGATACATCGTCGTCTCCGCGTGCCTCGGTTATCTCTTACCCGAGCCCTTTACTTATGCACTTTACTTTGTGATAGCCATATTGTTTCTTGTCATATATCTTGCTATCACCTAAGTAGGTTTTCTTGCTTAGCATAAGTTGTTGGTGCACATAGGTGAGCCTAGTTGTTATAGGTTTTGTGCTTGACAAATTAACCGCTAGGTTTATTCCGCATTTGTTCAAGCCTCAACCGTAATTATTTTAAAGCGCCTATTCACCCCCCCCCCCCTCCCCCTCTAGGCGACATCGACGATCTTTCAGCTTCCCCACCTTACAGCTCGAGGACGAGCTGTTTGTGCAGGCGGGGAGAAGTGTTATGACCGGTTTAGCTTATAACCGGAGGAGGCCCACCGGGCAGTAGTTAGGGGCTTGGCCCACCAGTTATCTTAGGTTAATTCTTATGCAAGTTATCTAAGTTATAAATATAGGCTGTAAGACTTTTTGAAATTAAGCAATAAGAATATTATTATCCCTATTGCCCGGCTCCCAGAGGAGCCGGAACCCTAGCCGCCTCTAACCCTAGCCGCCGCCGCCTTCTCCCTCCGACGCGACGGCGCCCAGCCGCCGGCGCGCCCGATCATCGCCCCGTCCCGCTCCATCCTTTCCCTACAACCTCCGGAGCAGGTCCGGTAGGACCCCTGGTTCTACCAGTCCCAGTGTAGAACTACATTGGCAGCTAATGGCTGGCAGATACGTATAACTTGTGGGCAGAAGTTCGGTCACATGTCCCCAGTATTTTGCTTGCATTTTTAAAAGTAATAGTACGGTTGCAGGTTGCTAATATCCACATTTTTAGATGTCAATACTGTTTATTCTCTTTTCTTTGCTACAATTTCTCAAGTGATCTATATCAATTTTGCATTCAACCTGGATGGTACAAGAGTAAGAATGCCCCTCCCCAATACCCCCATCCCTCCCTCGGGACTAATTAGTATTCAAATGTTGATGATGTTTTTGGTGCCTTTTTCAAGCTGTATGCCATGTCAAGGCAATCATGTTCTATGAACTGAGATGTTTGATCTTGCATTCTTTATATTGAAGCAAATGAAGAAAGTATGTGCAAGCTATTGGGAAAATTTTCTGCTGAAACACGTTAGGAAGTTTCAAGGGTCAGGTTCGAAAAAAATCATTGTATATACAATAGCAAGAGGCAAACATATAGGTGGTTTACATTTGTTCTCTCTCTCTAATTAGCTTACCACATACAATGCATCCAAAGATGTTCTCATGACAGACCACGTGTGGCTGTTTGCTCCAAAACTGGTCAACATTAACCATACGTGCAAGATAATACCACGTTCATCAGGTTATCATCAAAATAATAATACAAGAGAACACGAGAGGCAACCTTTGTCCGTATGACGGTTCATAAGACGCTTTCCCTGCACAATCCCCCACCACCACCACCATTCAGCATGGAGCTGAGACATGCATGTCTTCTTTGCAATGCCAGCAAGCTCCGACTTTCAACAGTTACAGGCTGCGTCCACAATCTTGATGGATGAAGAGAGCCCCAGGTACATGTAGCCAAATCTCACAAGAGCAGAAATGCCCGCTCTACATCCATCTATCTACAGTAGCAACTTCACGCGGACCCATATTTGTAATGCAATAACATGTCCCCAGGCTCCATCCAGCTTGGCGCTTTATGAAATACCAGAATAACACTGTATCAAATTTCAGCACAGTTCAGCAGCTAGTTGCTCAACAGCAATCAAGAAATGGATGGAAGAACAGTAGTAGACAAGTACTGTACATAGCATTAATAAGAAAGCTATCACACAATGTTGCTTCTTCATTAGTATTTCAAAACATTGGACGATCATAAGGAGTAGGGAATTCCCACCGCGCAAAGATGAAGATTGATACATGGACATGCCAGATTTCCTTTTTCTTTTTTGAACTGAGAACCGGATACAAGGTTGTGCAACATTTCACAAAAGGCTGGTGCGAAACCTGTGAAACAGATATCGAAAGCATTTAATTCAAGAGAAAATCAAATATTCCACTGGGGACGAAGATCAATGATATGGGAGGAACAGAAACAAATAATTGCATTCGGGGCCAGTCAATCATACAGGACGAACACATACAAAGGAAGCAAAATTCAATTACACAACAAAGTTGTACTAAATCAAAGACACTTATTTTGGGACAGAGGGAGTATAAGATTTGAGGAAACAAGACAAGATACAGCTAATAAACAGAAAGCATTATTTGATAAACTTGAGGAAACGGTGGTTGCACAGGGAAATATTTGCCATCATGAATCTAAGAAATCAGCAACATTACATATTACAATGCAGTAGCCAATATATGTGTTGACATTCCTGATTATTCACAGAACCTATTGTTTCCTTGCAGGGAATGGGCTCAAAAATCCCATCTTAAAACAATAGTCCAGTGCAATAGCAGAAGACAGAAATATAAAAATGCTCCCAACAACACTAACTGCACCATCAAGAGCAAGTGACATTAAGGCATCAGTGCTCAACTCAAAGGGCCTCCCAGATTCCAACAAAGCAAGACCTGCAAGCAATTCAGTTTCAGTGAAGAAAATAACCGTGCAAAGGAATATTTGCCGAGAAGTTTTTAGCAATGGCATCATCTAGTTTTACCTCTAACAACAGCGAATGCGGCAGCAGCTCCTGTTTTAAGCTGGATATTATCCAGATCTCTTCTAACGGCATACCGGAATGTGACTCCAAACAATGCACAACTTATGAGAACAACCGATGATCGAAAAAACAGTTGGGGCAAACTGTGGACTTCATAGGAAGATATGGGCAAACTAGCCAGAACACCGATTATAGAGGAAATTGCTGCAGCTTTTGCAGATTCAAGCCTCTCACTATCTTTATCGATATCTTCTCCACCTGACGTATTCCAAAAGCTTCGATCCTCAAGGCTAGAAGTCAAGGTACACTGTGCTTCATCAATCATTTCTCTTGCCTGTAGCAATTCCCGCTGTGACTCTGCAATCTTGTTTAAGTAACGCAGCATTATAAACATATAGTATGTTATGAAGAAATGCATCAAGCAAGAAAAAACTGATGTCTTCCTATGACTATTGAAGGAAAGGTATTTTGATGATCACAGAACTGTACGATCATATAAAGTTGATATCACAACCAATAAATCATTCTGCTTCATCATCACGGGACCACATGAACATGGCACATGCCACCACTAGTACTTCATGTTGGAAGAAGAAATGGAAGCATCTCATTATCTCAGTTTACCAAACAAACAACAGGGCGTCCTGAAGCCTTGAACCAAAAAGGGTGGAAAAGTCTACTGATAGAAGCCAATATGGCACCCATCAGGCTTCTTAAAACTATCTAGACTCAACAAGTTCTTCTCTCGTCTGTGAGCAAATAAAACTCAAGCATTGCACGGCACACATTCCCTGCATCTAGTCCGTCTATCGCAGTCCCACCGCTCTGCACGGCACACATTGCATTGACGAACCACATGCGCCTACTGAGAGCTTCTATTGTTTGGCCAATTAAAGAGCACCATTCATCGTCCTTCAAGTTCGTCGGCGCCACATTAGTTCAAACACAAGAGCGGCGGTCACCAAACATGGTAGAGACATGGTAGGCAGCGGTACTACCATATGTCCATATCCACAGTAGCGTAGAATCGCGCCAGAAATAAGCAGCGGCGCACTGAGGGTGACGGTGGCGGTCCGTGCTACGTACTGACTGCCCACTGGCCGCTCACGTATGGTCGCCCTCCTACGAGTGACCCACGCAACGCCAGAGCACCACTGGTCGAGCCGAGCAGGCAAAGCATCGAACAGGTTACGTGCAGCCGCGGCTTATGATGTCGCGTACCTCGTCCCGGCGCCTCTCGAGGCGGCGGACCTCCTCGGTGGCGAGGCGGGCGGCGGCCTCCTGGCGCTCGATGTCCGCGAGCTTGGCGCGGGCGAGCTCCACGCGGCGCTCGGCGGCCTCGACCCCGTCCAGCAGCGCCCGGTTCTCCTCGCGCCGCAGCAGCTCGTCCACCTTCTCCCCGACCGCCGAGCTCAGCCACTCCGCGCCGGGGGCGCCCTCGCCCGCGCCCTCGCCGGGGGCGCAACTCCCGCGGACGCCGCGAAGGTGGCGGCATCGCGCGGCGAGCGGCCTCGCGGGGACGAGAGGCGGCGGGATGAGCGGGCGGAGGAACGCGGCGTGTGGCATCGTGCCGTGGTGTGCGTTTCTCGGCTACAGCGTGCTCAGCTCTGCTGCGGTTTGGATTGGACGAGGACGGCGATGAGTTCCACTCAACGCCTGCCGCCACTGCACGTGGGACCCACACAAAAAGAGACAGAGAGCCCCACTGCCCCTAGGCAACGGCCTCTGGAAGAACGTTTTATTTCAAAAACAAATTAAAACATGGAAGAATGTTTTGTTTCAAAAAAAAATGAAAATACAGCAATATAGGTACAACGTTAGTGTAGATACTGCATTTGCATTATGCAGCCCTGTTTGGACCGTTGAAATTTCGACAGAAACGGCTCGAAATTCCCACAAGAATCAGAAAAACATACATGTTCTCGTAGCATAAGAAACTTTGACAGGAGACACACAACATGAACAACATATATGAATTGTCACAGGAATTTGCAGGGAAGGTCCAGCTGTGTTACCATGCCTCTCTTTGATACTCTGATGTTTGTTGCTCTATAGCACCAGATGTCAACAGCAAGGTAAAACAAGGAAACGCAAAGGAAAGATCGACAACTGAGAAGATGACCAGGTTTATCAGCATCCGGGAAGACCTTCAGTAGCCCCGCACATGGTTCACATTCAGCAGCAATCAATCCATTTGCACGCACCTGGTGAGGATCAACGGCCTGGAAATCAAACGATGCAGAGGGTTTAGCTTACAGAATTTACGACGCAGAACAAGTTTCAGTCGATTTGCACCCCACCCAGCGTGCTACTTGGTAGGAGCATAATTGTTCCACGGGCATTTTCCGATTAAGCAGACATAACATATGTTGTTGCAAATACAAATGACACACTCAGTCCAAGTAGCTCAAATAAGTATATGAACATTCTCGGACCTAAATGTTATTATTAGGGAGCACAGTTGAAGCGTATTGGATTCTGATTTCTGAATAACCTAAGTCAAAGGTCTGCTTCCATTTCACATTATGAACATGTATCCAGACCTCAGCAAGTGATTGTCTGAAATGTCACACAAGTTTGCACAAATATAAGTTTCTGGTACAGATCTGTAGGAACCATGTAAATAAATTAGGAATTGTTTGGATTCCTCTGATCTCACCAACGTGACTTTTGAGGGCAGGTAATCATGTAACCAAATTTGAACCTGTTCGACTGTGACTTCTCTACGATAGTTTTACTCTTAAATGGGTTTAAAAGTTGAGTGTAGTCTGAGTCCTAGTATTAAGAATACAGCTCATATAAGAATAGTACACTCTTATGTTTCGATGTTGGTTATTATTGGTCTTCTTGTTACCATAGAACTAACTGTAACAATTCTACAGGATTTGCAGCATTACATGCATTACTACATTCAGAAACAAACAAGTTGAGAGAGCCACTGGTTTAATCCGAAAACAGAAGCCGGCCAACATCCATGACTAAACTCCTCTAAGATGATACAAATTTATCTCAATATTGCCTCCAACTCTGAAATATTCCCCATTGTACATATGTCTACACAGGTGATACATTCATATGTTATGAAGACTCTTAACCATACACTACTAGGAAACGTATAAGTATAACCATCTGATCTGAATTCCTGGGATATTTGGAAATTTGACAAAAGGTGCTGGCACAGTTCTTCCATATGATACCTCACTTGCAACAATCTCAAATCAGTAAGGCAAGAAAGAGGCTAAATAAGCTTCAGAGTTCAGAGAGATTGCGACGAATTGCATAATACCTAAATAAACATTGTCTGCATTCACCAAAGTATCATTAGTTCCTATGATCAAGTTCAACAAGTGTGTTCTGTTAGTGTTCACTACCTCAACCAAGATAGCAGTTAACAGGCACACAAAAGATCTTCATGAAGTGTCTATTATACAGAATTGACATGGTAAATTTTAGCACAGCAAGCCCAGGGATCAAATTTACCTTTTCTTACTTCATGTCAGCATCACTGTTCTTCAATGATCTGGGTAACCTTTCTCAGGCTGGCATCAAGCTGGGGAAGACCCAAACCGGAGGTCTGAGAGGTGAATCGCTGTTCAGGGGTGGTGCGCCCACATATTCAGCATAGCAGACATCACAAGTTCCATTAACCAAGGAATACTCGAACCATTCACCCAAGCGTCGCCCAGCAGCATATATGCAATCACCTCGAATCTCAGGGAAACCTGGGCCGATGCAAGCCGCGAATCCGTGGAACCCAAGAAACAATGTTCGCCCACCCAAGCTTGTTATCATCACCCACTTTCCCTCCCCAGGCACCCACCGGAAAACACGGTACACAACCGTCTCTGCCTGCTCCTCGCTGATGAGCAACACCTCGCCGTCGCACTCCCCGAGCATGAACCGCTCCCCCACCGGCCTGTTCTCCTCATCATACTCTCCTCCAAGGAATGACAGTTCCAGCGAACTCTCGGACAGCTCCAGCGTGGCAAGACGGAGGCCAACCAGGGCGTAGAGGGTGGCGTCAACGAAGATCAAATCGTCGAACACGTGGGGCGCATCGGCGGTGGCCACACGCCAGAGCGCATCCCCGGGGCGGCAGTGCTGGACGGTGGACCTGCCGGGCAGGAAGAGCACGACGAGGAGGTCGGCAGAGAGGATGGCCCGGGAGAAGGGGGTGGGGACCCTGGGGAGGCGCTGCTGGTCGCCGGTGAAGAGGTGGAGGAGGAGGAGCCTGGGGGGGTACTGGGCGGCCGCGGTGGTGGCGGTGACGAGGAAGCCGTGGGCGTAGAGGAGGGTGAGGCGGGAGGGGGGCAGGTGGTGGCCCCAGGGGAGGCGGAAGCGGTGGAGGCGGCGGAGGCGGGGGTGGAAGAGCGCCTCGGCGAAGGAGGGGTAGAGGGAGACGAGGAGGAGCGGGGCCTGGGAGGCGAGGTGGGGGCGGGACGCCGGGAGGAGGGCGCGGTAGTCGCGGCAGGAGGCGCGGAGGGAAAAGAAGTCCTCCAGGGAGGTGAGGCGACGGGCGATGTCCGGGAGGAGGTCCGGCGGAGGGGACGGCGTGTGGCCGGAGGCCTCGGCGGGGGTCGAAGAGGAGGAGGCGACCGCCGGTGGCGCGTGGCGACGCCGACGCTTCTCCATCGCCATTTCTCCTGCCATTTTTCAGCTTTTTTTCCCCTTCTGGGAATTCCCTGTCACCCAAGGAGACCGATAGAAACGGGGAAGACTCTCCCGCACCGTCATTGGCTGTGGGCTCGCAGCCCGTGGCCCATGTTTTTCTTGTCCAGCAACATATCGTATCTTTTTTAACATCAGTACAGACACAAGCGTTCATATACACGCGCATACACTCATCCCTGTGAACGCACACACGCGCACCCTACCCCTATGAGCACCTTCGAAAGACTGAGCCGGAATATCATCTTGAGATTTACGAAGTCACCGTAGGCGCCTCGTCGTCGATGGAAACGTCTCCTCCCACTGAATGCGCATCGCCGGAAATCCTGAAATAAATCTAGGAATAAATGCGAGCACCAGGATAGGATTTGAACTCTGATGGGCAGGGGATACCACAGTCCCTTTAACCATCCAACCACAGGTTGGTTCACAGCAACATATCGTATCCGAATCTCAAAAAGAAATAGAGTAATATGTAAAAATAAAAAACTCAGGAAATGCAAAAATAAAAAAAATGTAAAAGGGAAAAACTACTACTCCCTACGATCCAAATTAATTGGCGTTGGTTTAGTATAAAATAAAAGTTGTACTAAGGGCCGAACTACAGCTTCTCAAAAGCTTCTCAGAGTCAGGCCGTGTTTAGTTCACGACTTGGCTTCCATGCACGAGAAAAAGTGATGCCTGGAGCCAGCTTGGAAACTAGCAATTTTGTGCCTAGCCAGGCATGGAGTGTTTGATTGCATGTACTTACACCTGAATATTGATAAAATTTGAATATTGATGGGATTCGAAATATTGATAAGGTATTATCAATAATATGGGCGGGATAGACCCCAAAAAAAAATGTCAGCCATGGAATGCATGCACGCATAAGGGAGCACAAGATTATAGCTAAAGATTTCAGCCAAGAAGAGTCAGGACTACTAAAGAATGCATGGCTCCATTGCGCACACAACAAAACATGAAAAGTGTGTTGGCCTGTGTAAATAACAATGCATATAGATTCGCTTGCAAGCAACGGAGTTAATATATTGGGCTGGTTTGTATATCCAGCCATGTCATAACAATATTTTACCATGCAACGAGAAGTCGGTTTCTCGGCTACGGCAAGGTCTTCTGTCTGGACAAAATTCTCAGTCTGAAAAAAATATCAGTCTAGCATTTGGAGTCACGCAAGGCTTGATTGTGCAAACATTGAGGCACTTCAGCGATGCATAAGGCGTGTTGAGCTACGGGATACTCCAGGCTCTAGCTATGACGCAGATAAATAAAGAAAGGAGCGTCTAGCATCCCTCGCGCACTATAAAAGGCGGAAAAGCAGGAGGACTGAGCGTTGCAGACACACACAATACCAAACTCCAGAGCATCGCAACATCTGAGTACCACAACCCTCATACTCCTCAGTAGTCGTAGTAGTAGTAGTAGCTAGCTCCAGTTGTAATAAAGAATTTAAGGCATTATATCTCCATATGGTGGAGGTAGGCATAAGGTAGTCTTCTTTTCTCTTTGTAATCCCTTCGGGGTCTCCCGAAAGGGAAATCCGCATGTAAATTATGTTGTCGAAATGAAGTGGTTTTGTGTTTCACTTGGTCTTTCTATTATGAATTTATGAGATGTGTTCTTACGCTAGGGATCCTATAAGAGAAATCTCTGTCGGTAGTTCTTTGTTTAGTCTGTGTGGTGTCTGTTGAGAACCTTGTAGCCGTAAAGAAGTGTTACCTTCTGGTGGAACTGTCTGAAAGACGGTAGGAATTTATCCCATAAATTCGCAATATAAACATCAAGTGAAAGAACTTAGTTGCTTTTGAAGCAACATAGTGACAAATACAAAGAATACTAAGTAGGATTAACACAACCGTTGCATACCCGTAGGCCGTCTCGTTGGTTTCGCCAACCCGTAAAAGATCTTGCATAAACACATAAAATATAATAATTAGTATATTAGGTTAATTTCGAATTCACTAAAATTAGTAAATTTTAATATTAAATAATTTCGAATTTTTTAATTAACTTAGGTTTCATGCTAAATAATCTCGTATTTTTGCATATTTATTAAAAGATTAATATAATAAAAAATTAATTTACCTAGCTGAAAAAGGTTTATGGTGGAAAATTCATTTGTGTCAGACCTAGCCCACAAGAGAATTCAGCTAACTAAAGTAAGAATTGTTGCCAAGCAGCACCCAGGCGACCCATTCCTAGCGCATGGGCCAGGCTAATCAAGGTGCATGGGTCACTGGCCAGGCTAAGCAAAGTTTTCAAGTTGCCAGGCCAGGTGAGCATCAACTCATGTGTACTTGAACCAAACATTCTCCAGCCAGTTCTAGGCAGGGAAACACATGGGCGGCCTCGGTTTCCGAAACTTGGAGATCTTTAATCTTGCATTACTGGCACGTCAGGCTTGGAGAACCCTAACTGATGAATCTTCACTTAGCTCAAAGATCCTCAAATCAATGTATTTCCTAGAATGCTCGTTACTTGAGACGGAGTTGGGACCGCAACCCTCACAGATTTGGAGAGCCATACTGAATGGCCGGGACGTACTGGTGCAGGGTTTAGTCAGAAGGGTAGGAGATGGAGAAACAACGAACATATGGGATCACAATTGGATTCCGAGGGACAGCTTCAAGCGCCCCATTACCTCCTTTGTACAGAACCCGCCCACACTTGTCAAACATCTCATTGATGCCACCACGGCCACATGGAATGAGGGTCTGATCAGTACTGTTTTCACCCGTTTGACGCTCAGGAAATCCTCAAGATACCATTATGTACACGTAAAGTTGCAGATTTTTGGGGCTGGCATGAAGAAACCCACGGAATTTTCAGTGTCAGGTCAGCATACCGCATGATCCTAAGGATGAAAATACATCGGGAGGCTTGGTTACACGAATCGGAAGGTTCCTCGCACACCCAGCATGAGAGTAAGCAGTGGAGCAGCATTTGGCACATACAAGTACCATCTAAGATTAGAATGTTTGTATGGAGATTAGCTAGACAGTCCATGCCTACTGGCGAGCTTCTGAAGCACCGTAATATGTCGCCAGAGGATAACTGCAATTTGTGTGGGGCTAGGGACACTTCGCGGCACGCTCTCTTCACCTGTCCGATGTCCAGTAGCGTCTGGGCTTTGGCGCCAGAACACCTCATCGAAATGCTGGTTCAGGAAGAATGCTCGAGCGAATGTTCCAAGGATTGGCTGTTTCATATACATGAAATAATGAGCAAAGATGATTTTGTGAGGACAATTGTTACGGTCTGGGCAATCTGGAGTGCGCGTCGAAAGGCGATTCACGAGGATATCTTCCAGTCACCCGTGACCATAAACGGTTTCATCACAAGGATGTTATCCGAGCTCCATTTTCATAGTTCATACGCCGAACACAAGGACTGCACCAGTCCGGGCACCCAGGCCGAGGCAGTGGCAGCCACCGGTGGCGAACTGTGCGAAAGTAAACGTCGACGCTGCGGTCTCTCGTCATGGAGGCTATGGTGCAGTAGGAGCAATCAACAGAAATGCAACAGGTAGGTTTTTGGGAGGCTCAGTGCTAGTTTTTCGGCACATTGCCGATCCACAAGTTCTTGAGGCCCTGGCTGTGTGGGAGGCACTAGCCCTCTCGAATGATCTATACCTAAGGCGTCTCCATGTGGCCTCAGACTGCAAAGTTGTCATTGGAGACATCCAGAAGGAGAATGCACCCAGTTATGGAGCAATCATACATGAAATCTTAGATCACTCTTCGTCTTTTGATTTTTGTAAATTTAGTCATGAATTTAGGAGCTCAAACTTTGAAGCTCACACTCTCACGAAGCATGCACTTTCTCTAGGGGGTGGCCGCCGTGTTTGGTTAGGTCACCCCGGAGATCTGCCATCCGTCCCT
The DNA here is from genome assembly GCF_018294505.1 of Triticum aestivum. Classification (NCBI taxonomy): domain Eukaryota; kingdom Viridiplantae; phylum Streptophyta; class Magnoliopsida; order Poales; family Poaceae; genus Triticum; species Triticum aestivum. The sequence goes on along the minus strand of NC_057808.1, from coordinate 416,856,689 downwards.
GTAAACATTGTGACGACTTAATAAAGCTTTGCGAGTTTGTCTAAAAAAAGTTCTAGGCAGGATCCAGGCCAGGCACAAAGCAACGAGGACGTCAACCAAACACACCCTCAACTTCTTGCTTGGCTATGATATCCGGTCGATATCGTGCAGGAAGCGCCGCCGGTTGCCCCTAGGATTGTGGGGCCGTGGCCGCTGGCTAGATCTCCTCCGCCGCCGCCATCGTCGGCTGATGAGGACTCTGATGGGCAGCTTGGTGGACGCCATAGGCGTGGCCGCTCCAGATCGCGTCGCCGCTGTCGCGGGGCTGCTCCACCGGTTGCCCCTAGGATTGTGGGGCCGTGGCCGCCGGCCAGATCTCCTCCGCCGCCGCCATCGTCGGCTGATGAGGACTCTGATGGGCAGCTTGGTGGACGCCATAGGCGTGGCCGCTCCAGATCGCGTCGCCGCTGTCGCGGGGCTGCTCCGCGCAGGGCCCCGGCTCGTGAGCGTTCGCCGGCATCCGTTCGCTCCTCTGCCGGCTCGGTGCCATGTGCTAGGCTGCACCAGATTCAAACGGCCACGGTTGACCAGCCAACCCCACATGACAAGCATGGCGCGGCTTTTGCAGAGGATCAGCCTATCTGCTCGCAGTCTGTGCATCAAAAGCGTCTCGAATGGGCTGCCAGCTCCCCCGCGCGATCGGACTCGGGAGTGGGTGCCGTGGTGGGCCTGTGCCCAGCATTGGATCCGAGGCTGCCCCCCTCCCCCGCAGCCACCACACCTTCCCGTGCTTCATCTCCCCCTCGGGTGGCGTGCGTTGCGACGCGGCTGTCGGGGCGGGGAGTGGGGGCTGACGGAGATTCCCCTTATCGCGTTCATTGGCTCCTGGGAGCTGGAGGTGGGCAACAAGCGAGTTAATTGCACAGAAGTACCACAACTGAGGCATCACATGCAGATTGATACCACGATTGCTAATTTTTACGTGTCTCCAGACTTTTGCAAAAAGGTTCGGTGTATTTGACTGGCCCGCCACCCGTCAGGCGCCGACGTGGATTTTTTTTTACAGAAAACCCCCTTACTTTGCACGTAATCACATAACCGCCCAATTATTTTGTGGGAAAGGGCTCTGGTGAGAGATAAACACCGAATCGGACTTTTTTGAAGTTTTCGTTACGTTGGACAAAGAAATTAAATAAATGAAAAAGAAGCCCCGACAGGTTTCAAACCTGCGACGAGTGTTGCAGACGCTGGGCGCGCTAGCCACCACGACACAACCTCTGCTGTGTCAGTGGTCAGGCGTTGCCTTATTTATACAGAGACGAATGCGAAGGGCCGGCGGTTAGGCCCAGCTAGGCCTGCTACTTTTTTTTTGGTTCGTGTTCGGCTCGTTCGTTGCCAAGCTTTCATTTCATTTCATTTCTCTTATGTTTTACTTTTGTTTCACCATGCATTATGTACATTTTCAACAAATATTTTTTAAAAATTGAATATGCATTTTAAATATGTTCAGCGTATATTACAAAAATTTAATATATTAAATAAATGTTCACAATTTGTTAAGAAAAGTTCATCATGCATTAAAAATGATCACTATACGCAGAAAAAGTGCTCGGCGTACATTAAAAAAATGTTCATGCTCATTTGAAAACATGTTCATCATATAATGGAGCCTATCTTAAAAACTGTTCAGTAAGTATGCTAAAAATCCAGAAGAAAAACTAGCCCAAGGAATTAAAAAATAAGGAGGAATAGAAATAAAAAACAAAGGAAGAAAAACCTAAAAATAAGCTAAACCAGAAACAAAAGTTTTTTTAGGAAAAACCAGCCACGCATTATGTACAATGTTCAACATATATTTTTAAAAAATTGAATATGCATTTAAAATATGTTCAACGTATATTACAAAAATTTAATATATTAAATAAATGTTCACAATTTGTTAAGAAAAGTTCATCATTCATTAAAAATGATCACTATACGCAGAAAAAGTGCTTGGCGTACATTAAAAAAATGTTCATGCTCATTTGAAAACATGTTCATCATATAATGGAGCCTATCTTAAAAACTGTTCAGTAAGTATGCTAAAAATCCAGAAGAAAAACTAGCCCAAGGTATTAAAAAATAAGGAGGAATAGAAATAAAAAACAAAGGAAGAAAAACCTAAAAATAAGCTAAACCAGAAACAAAAGTTTTTTTAGGAAAAACCAGCCACGCATTATGTACAATGTTCAACATATATTTTTAAAAAATTTAATATGCATTTAAAATATGTTCAACGTATATTACAAAAATTTAATACATTAAATAAATGTTCAAAATTTCTGAAGAAAAGTTCATCGTGCATTAAGCTTTCATTTCATTTCATTTCTCTTATGTTTTACTTTTGTTTCACCCTGCATTATGTACATTTTCAAAAAATATTTTTTTAAAATTGAATATGCATTTAAAATATGTTCAGCGTATATTACAAAAATTTAATATATTAAATAAATGTTCACAATTTGTTAAGAAAAGTTCATCATGCACTAAAAATGATCACTATACGCAGAAAAAGTGCTCGGCGTACATTAAAAAAATGTTCATGCTCATTTGAAAACATGTTCATCATATAATGGAGCCTATCTTAAAAACTGTTCAGTAAGTATGCTAAAAATCCAGAAGAAAAACTAGCCCAAGGAATTAAAAAATAAGGAGGAATAGAAATAAAAAACAAAGGAAGAAAAACCTAAAAATAAGCTAAACCAGAAACAAAAGTTTTTTTTAGGAAAAACCAGCCACGCATTATGTACAATGTTCAACATATATTTTTAAAAAATTGGATATGCATTTAAAATATGTTCAACGTATATTACAAAAATTTAATACATTAAATAAATGTTCAAAATTTGTGAAGAAAAGTTCATCATGCATTAAAAATGATCACTATACGCAGAAAAAGTGCTCGGCGTACATTAAAAAAATGTTCATGCTAATTTGAAAACATGTTCATCATATAATTGAGCCTATCTTAAAAAATGTTCAGTAAGTATGTTAAAAATCCAGAAGGAAAACCAACCCAATGAATTAAAAAATAAGGAGAAAAAGAAATAAAAAACAAAGGAAGAAAAACATAAAATAAATGAAATTAAAAGAAACCTGGGAAACGAACGAGCCAAACGCGAAACAAAATAAAAATAGCGGGCCTAGCTGGGCTTAACCGCCGGCCCTTCGCATTTAAGTATGTATAAATAGGACAACGCCTGGGCACTAACACAGTAGCTGTTGTGTTGTGGTGGCTAGCGCGCCCAGCTTGTGCACCGTGTGTTGCAGGTTCGAATCATGCTGGCGTGTGTTTTTCGTTTATTTAATTTCTTTGTCCAACGTAACGAAAACTTTCAGAAAAGTCCGATTCGGTGTTGTAATATTGCGAACGAAAAAAGTCTCTCACCGGAGCCTTTTTCCCGCAAAATAATTGGGCGTTTATGTGATTACGTGCAAGGTAGGGGGTTTTCTGTAAAAGAAATGCCACATCGGCGCCTGACAGGTGGCGCCCGCCAGTCAGATATACCGTCAATACGTGTTTATACGCGGTTTAGACCTTTTTGCAAAAGTCTGGAGCAATGCTGGTACTGACATGCAAAAATTAGCAATCATAGTACCAATCTGCATATGATGCCTCAATTGTGGTACTTCTGTGCAATTAACTCCAACAGTGCGGGTTGGGAGGCGGACCCCACGTGGCTCCCTCCGGAAGATCACTTCCTGTCCGCTTCCTCGGGTGGCGAGTGGGAGCCAGATTACTTTAGCCCATGGGAGGGCGACGCGTGACATGCGGGACCCCGCTCATCTGCATGCATGCGGGGGCGATGTGCCTACGTGCATGGTGAGCCTTTCGGCGCTATCAGGCGAGATGCTGCAGGACGAGTTGGGTGCTTTGGTTGCACTAGTATGCATGTTGAGGCTTTGGATTTTGCCTCCCAGATCAGGGGTATACCTTTCCCTATCCTGCCTACCCACCCCCCCCCCCTCGGGACGAAGGCCGTCGGCAACCAGGCAGAGAAGACCCAGGACCAAGAGGGACTTGGATGTTACGCCCAGGAGAAGCGTGCGGCTAGCGAAGAGGTTGGGCAGAGGCTCGGCTGCATCTAAACATCAGCAAGCCATCATCAGAAAGTTGTGCTTGGCCAACGAAGGAGAGACCATTGGGGAGGAAGCGCTCAAGGCGTGTATGTGGAGCAATTCTCACAGCCACTCTCAGATAGCCACATCACGGCAATTTTGGCTCTCTTTGGCTGGGAGCCTCCAGCATCTCCGCTGCAGGAGCAGCCCGCCGGTGTGGTGGGTGCGGCATGAACTTGCCGGGTCTGGTGGATCTTTGTGGACGTTTTCTGATGGATGCACAACCAAATAGAGTGCTTGTGTGGAATGTACGGGGCATGAACACGCCGGCGAGGAGGACGGCCATTTCACAGGTTGTGGCCACATCCAAACCATCTGTAGTTTGCTTTCAGGAGTCTAAGCTTGAAGTTGTATCTCTGGACGTAGTTCGTCACTGCATGGGTAATAGATTTGAGGACTTCTTTTATTTGCCGGCTGTTGGCACGCGTGGCGGCATCATCTTGGCTTGGGATGCCACGCAAGTGGCATTGTCCAACCCGCACTACACTGAAAACACCTTAACGGCGCTTGTCAAGCCGCACGATGGGTCTCATTGGTGGATCACTGGGGTCTACGGCCCCCAGCTTGATGCGGACAAGGTTGCCTTCGTGGAGGAGCTTTGTGAGATACGTGATCTCCATGTTGGCCCTTGGTCCATAGTGGGGGACTCCAACCTCATCCTAAACCCCGAAGATAAGAACAACCAGGTGATCAATAGGAGGATCATGTCTCGCTTTCGGTCCACGCTGAATAGACTCGAACTGAAGGAGGTGTACCTCAACGGCAGAAGATATACCTGGTCCAACGAACAGCAGCTTGCCACTCTGGAGAAAATTGACCATGTGTTTTCGACGAATGACTGGGATGATCTACACCCCTCCTGCTTTCTGGGAGCCTTGGGATCGGCCATCTCCAATCACTGCCCGTTGCTCCTAGAGCTCAATGCCGATTGGAAGGTTGGCCGGCGCTTCCGCTTTGAAGCTTTTTGGCCTAAAGTTGACGGCTTCATGGACATTGTTCAGGCAGCATGGGGATCGGTTCCTTCAATGGGCAACCCTTATGTCGTACTGCATCATAAACTTGGGGCCACGGCAAAAGCCCTGCTGAGGTGGAGTGACAAGTGGATAGGAAATGTGAACCTACAAATTGGTGTGGCAATGGAGCTGATTTACCGGTTGAATTTGGCCTCTGACTCTAGGATCCTCTCCATGGGGGAGGTCACTCTACGTCGTACCCTCAAATGCAAGCTACTCGGCCTATGTTTGCTGCAACGGACGATAGCTCAACAAAGATCCAGGATGCTCTTTCTCAAGGATGGGGATGCAAATACGGAGTTCTTTCATCGGCATGCGAGGCACCGAAGAAGGAAGAACTATATGACTCGGCTGTCTAGGGATGGTGGGACTTTCATGGGGCAGGAGAGCACTGTGGAGATGGTGGATGACTACTATGGCAATCTTTTGGGAACTCCCACTCAGCGGGTGCACACACTCAACCTTGACGCACTTGATCTTCCCACCCTGGATCTCTCGCATCTTGAGCTTCCTTTTACGGCTGAGGAGGTGGAGCGGACTGTCAAGTGTATGCCGTTGGACAAGGCCCCCTGGGCCGGATGGATTCACTAGGAGATTCTATGCCACATGTTGGGGAGTCATCAAGGATGATATCATGCGCGCTTTCCACACGTTTTACCTTGGTGATATGTGAGGCCTCCAGGCGATAAATAAAGCTCTCATATCCTTGCTGCCCAAGGTGGATGGTGCCGTTGACATCAAGGACTTTCGCCCGGTTAGCCTTGTTCATGGAGCTGTTAAGCTATTTGACAAAGTCCTAGCGGTCAGGCTGGCGAATGATCTCCCTAGGCTGGTGGGCGTGCATCAGAGCGCGTTCGTAAAAGGGAGATCTTTGCATGACAATTTCATGCTGGTTCAATGCACGGCGCGGAGGCTATATGCGTTAAGAGATCCTGCGGTGATGCTCAAGCTGGACATCACTAAAGCTTTTGATAATGTCCAATGGCCTTTCTTGATTGAGGTCCTCAGTCGCATGGGGTTTGGCCAAAGATGGATCTCTTGGATTGTTGATCTCCTAGGCACGGCGGCGACTTGGGTGCTGATAAATGGAGTGTCGGGAAACGATATTCTCAACTGCTGTGGGCTACGCCAAGGCGATCCGGTATCACCATTGCTCTTCATTTTGATTATGGAGCCTTTGCATAAGCTGTTCGAGCTGGCTGCTGCTCGCCGATTACTAGCACCGCTGGCGAGGGTTGGGATGAAACAGCGGATATCCATTTTTGCGGATGATGTGATGCTATTCGTCAAGCCGGGCCGAATGGATTTGGCTGTCACGGCCGACATTTTGGAGGCTTTTGGGGAAGCTTCTGGCCTTTGGGTCAACCAGAGCAAGAGCGCGGCCTTCGCTATCCGTTGCTCGGATGATCAGAAGCTGTTGGTGGGGCAATCCCTTGGCTTCTCATTCGGCCACTTCCCATGCAAGTACTTAGGACTTCCTCTCACCATTCGGAAGCAGACCCATGCACAATTGTAATACCTGGTGGAGCAGTTGGCGAGACGCCTCCCCACATGGCGTGGTTCGGGATGCCCAAGAGTGGAAGGCTTCTTCTAGTGCAAGTTGTACTGTGCGCCATACCCATCCACGCCATGATGGCTTTGGACCTGCCGGCCAAGACTATAACAGCGATGAACAAAATTATCAGAGGTTTCCTGTGGTGTGGAAAAGCTGAGGCTAACAGAGGGCAGTGCTCGGTGGCGTGGGATATTGTGTGCACACCCAAGTGGGCAGGTGGTTTGGGAGTTCCAAACTTGAGATGGCTGAATATAGCCATGCAAGCTAGATGGCCTTGGCTGCGTCGAGCTGATGAAATGAGGCCCTAGAACGAGTTCGACATCCATGTTCCGACTGAATCTCTACAACTCTTTCGCTCGGGTGCCCACACAACTCTGGGGGACGGCTCTAATACCATCTTCTGGGAGGACCGTTGGCTTGACGGGTCTCGGGTCCAAGACCTCGCCCCGAAGGTGTATGCTAAGGTTCCGCCTCGAAAGCGTAACAGTTTGTCCGTGTGCACGGCTACATAGGAGGTCACATGGCCTTTGGATATTAATCCGAATCTGGACTTGGATGAGTTGCGCGAGTACGTGAATCTCTGGCATCGGGTGGCCATCATTCAGCTACAGCTCGGCTCACCAGACAAGCTCTCTTGGGCTTGGGAGAACAATGGGGCTTTCTCTGTCAGATCAGCTTATGCGGCCAAGTTCGTAGGAAGGGTGGTCAGTCCGACAGCGGATTTTACTTGGAGGTCGAGGGCACCACAGAGGTGTCGCTTTTTTTCCTGGTTGGCTTTGCGGAACAGATGCTGGACCTCAGACATGCTTGCTCGGAGAGGCCTACCGCACCAGGATTCATGCCCGTTCTGCAATCAGAGTGAGGAGACAATCAATCATATCTTGTTGGGGTGTGTTTTTGCTAGGTCGGTGTGGCATGAGGTATGCACGTCCCTCGGTAGGCCAGATTGGGTGCCCACCACGGTTGACACCTTGGTGGCTTGGTGTCATAACAAGTACACCACAGATGGACGGTTGCGAGACCACCGCACGATCTTAGTGCTCGTCCTTTGGGAGCTTTGGAAGCATAGGAATGGTATTGTGTTTGATGGCGAGTCGCCATCAATCACACACATCGGAGCCAGGATCTTGGAGGAGGACAGAACGTGGGCTACAGCCGGTCTTCTCAAAGGAGACATGGATGATTTCTTTGGTAGTTTGTCGCGGTGGGTAGGTCATGAGTAATCCGTTTATGTAATCTAGGTGGACTGGGCGTGGCTGCCCATAATGTTGTACAGGGGCTCTTTACCCCTTTCTTTCTTTAATATATGATGCGCATGCTTGTGGGCATTCGAGAAAAACTTCTTGCTTGGCTTCTTGCTTCACCTGGCACTGGGAAACCGTTCGACAACCCTATAGTTTCTCCTAGCGCTACACTATGCTGGCAGGCCATCTGATGGGACCGCATGCCTGTTTGTTCCCAACTTGGGCCGGCTGGAAGCAGCCCATTGTAGGAGAGGAGGGCCAGTCGTTGGGATGCTGCTCCTGGCTCGGGAGGCATTCTCAGGCATCAATGGCGCCCGAGTGAGCTCGCTGACGGCGGGACTAGTGGCGCTAAGGATGGGATCTGACAGGAAAAGGGCTGGGATGGCCGGATCTATAGGCGAAGGAGAGGATCCTGCCGGTGACGGGAGAGCGGCCCTTGCGGCGGCGGTAGGGTTTGACAGAGAGAACGGGGAGAGGGTTAGCAAACGAGGGAGAAATGAGAGGGAAAATGATTCGGTCAGAGCCCTCGAGGGGTTTGTGCGCCTGTACGTGGAGGTTGAATCGTTTTCCTGGGCGGTAGCATATTGATCGTAAATAGGTGAAACTTTTCCTGGGTGGTGGCATATCGATCATAAATAGGTGGAACTCCAGATTCTTCTAAATGTGGAGCTCGGCTTTACTGGCTTTGCTAAATTGCACTACGACCCGAGTTAGCTTCAAGAATTTTAGCTTCTTAGAGCTAATGCGTTTAATCCGATTTCCAGTTCGGAGTTTGTAAAGCTCAAAATAGGAGAGGTTTAGAGCAACTCTAGCAGACCCCGCATCCCGCCCCGATCCGCAAAATAACCGCTAAAGTGCGGGTCGGGGCAGGAAAACTTGCCAGATCAGACCCCGCATCCCGCCCCGGCCCGCAATTTTTTTTGCGGGGTGATACGTCTCCAACGTATCTATAATTTTTGATTGTTCCATGCTATATTATATTCTGTTTTGGACATTATTGGGCTTTATCATACACTTTTATATTATTTTTGGGACTAACCTATTAACCGGAGGCCCAGCCCAGAATTGCTGTTTTTTGCCTATTTCAGAGTTTCGCAGAAAAAGAATATCAAACGGAGTCCAAACGGAATGAAACCTTCGGGAACGTGATTTTCGGAACGAACGTGATCCAGAGGACTTGGACCCTACGTCAAGACATCAACCAGGAGGGCACGAGGTAGGGGGCGCGCCTACCCCCCAGGGCGCGCCCTCCACCCTCGTGGGCCCCCTGTTGCTCCACCGACGTACTCCTTCCTCCTATATATACCTACGTACCCCCAAACTACCAGATACGGAGCCAAAAACCTAATTCCACCGCCGCAACCTTCTGTACCCGTGAGATCCCATCTTGGGGCCTGTTCCGGAGCTCCGCCGGAGGGGGCATCGATCACGGAGGGCTTCTACATGAACACCATAGCCTCTTCGATGAAGTGTGAGTAGTTTACCTCAGACCTTCGGGTCCATAGTTATTAGCTAGATGGCTTCCTCTCTCTTTTTGGATCTCAATACAATGTTCTCCCCCTCTCTAGTGGAGATCTATTCGATATAATCTTCTTTTGCGGTATGTTTGTTGAGACCGATGAATTGTGGGTTTATGATCAAGTTTATCTATGAACAATATTTGAATCTTCTCTGAATTCTTTTATGTATGATTGGTTATCTTTGCAAGTCTCTTCAAATTATCAGTTTGGTTTGGCCTACTAGATTGATCTTTCTTGCAATGAGAGAAAGTGCTTAGCTTTGGGTTCAATCTTGCGGTGTCCTTTCCCAGTGACAGTAGGGGCAGCAAGGCACGTATTGTATTGTTGCCATCGAGGATAACAAGATGGGGTTTATATCATATTGCATGAGTTTATCCCTCTACATCATGTCATCTTACTTAAGGCATTACTCTGTTCTTCTGAACTTAATACTCTAGATGCATGTTGGATAGCGGTCGATGTGTGGAGTAATAGTAGTAGATGCAGGCAGGAGTCGGTCTACTTGTCTCGGACGTGATGCCTATATACATGATCATACCTAGATATTCTCATAACTATGCTCAATTCTGTCAATTGCTCAACAGTAATTTGTTCACCCACCGTAATATTTATGCTCATGAGAGAAGCCACTAGTGAAACCTATGGCCCCCGGGTCTATTTTCCATCATATTAATTTCTCGACAACAAGCTATTTCTGATGCTGTTTTTTTTTACTTTCTTTACCTTGCATCTTTATCATAAAAATACCAAAAAATATTATCTTATCATATCTATCAGATCTCACTCTCGTAAGTGACCGTGTAGGGATTCACAACCCCTTATCGCATTGGTTGCGAGGATTTATTTGTTTGTGTAGGTATGAGGGACTCGTGCGTGGCCTCCTACTGGATTGATACCCTTGTTCTCAAAAACTGAGGGAAATACTTACGCTACTTTGTTGCATCACCCTTTCCTCTTCAAGGGAAAACCAACGCAGTGCTCAAGAGGTAGCAAGAAGGATTTCTGGCGCCGTTGCCGGGGAGTCTACGCAAAAGTCAACATACCAAGTACCCATCACAAACCCTTATCTCCCGCATTACATTATTTGCCATTTGCCTCTCGTTTTCCTCTCCCCCACTTCACCCTTGCCGTTTTATTCGCCCTCTCTTTTCCGTTTGCCTCTTTTTCGCTTGCTTCTTGTTTGCTCGTGTGTTGGATTGCTTGCTTGTCACGATGGCTCAAGATAATACTAAATTGTGTGACTTTACCAATACCAACAATAATGATTTCCTTAGCATTCCGATCGCTCCTCTTACCGATACTGAATCTTGTGAAATCAATGCTGCTTTGTTGAATCTTGTCATGAAAGATCAATTCGCTGGCCTTCCTAGTGAAGATGCCGCTACCCATCTAAATAGCTTCGTTGATTTGTGTGATATGCAAAAGAAGAAAGATGTGGACAATGATATTGTTAAGTTGAAGCTATTTCCTTTTTCGCTTAGAGATCGTGCTAATGCTTGGTTTTCATCTTTGCCTAAAAATAGTATTGATTCTTGGAAAAAGTGCAAAGATGCTTTTATCTCTAAGTATTTTCCTCCCGCTAAAATAATCTCTCTTAGAAATGATATTATGAATTTTAAGCAACTTGATCATGAACATGTTGCACAAGCTTGGGAGAGGATGAAATTAATGATACGAAATTGCCCTACACATGGCTTGAATTTGTGGATGATTATACAAAAAATTTATGCCGGATTGAATTTTGCTTCTAGAAATCTTTTAGATTCGGCCGCGGGAGGCTCTTTTATGGGAATCACTTTAGGAGAAGCTACTAAACTCCTAGATAATATGATGGTTAATTATTCTCAATGGCACACCGAAAGATCTACTAATAAAAAAGTGCATGCAATAGAAGAAATTAATGTTTTGAGTGGAAAGATGGATGAACTTATGAAATTATTTGCTACTAAAAGTGTTTCTTCTGATCCTAATGATATGCCTTTGTCTACTTCGATTGAGAATAATAATGAATCTATGGATGTGAATGTTGTTGGTAGGAATAATTTTGGTAACAACGCGTATAGAGGAAACCTTAATCCTAGGCCGTACCCTAGTAATTCCTCTAATAATTATGGTAATTCCTACAACAATCCTTATGGAAATTTTAATAAGATGCTTTCTGAATTTGAGACTAGTGTTAAAGAATTTATGAATTCGCAAAAGAATTTCAATGCTTTGCTTGAAGAAAAATTGCTTAAAGTTGATGAATTGGCTAGGAAAGTTGATGAATTGGCTAGGAACGTTGATAGAATTTCTCTTGATGTTGATTCTTTGAAACTTAGATCTATTCCTCCTAAGCATGATATCAATGAGTCTCTCAAAGCCATGAGAATTTCCATTGATGAGTGCAAAGAAAGAACCGCTAGGATGCGTGCTAAGAAAGATTGCTTTGTGAAAGCGTGTTCTTCTAATTTCTATGAAAATAAAGATGAAGATCTAAAAGTTATTGATGTGTCCCCTATTAAATCTTTGTTTTGCAATATGAATCTTGATAGTGATGGGACTGAATATGATCCACCTTTACCTAGAAGGCGTTCCAAAAATTCTGAGTTTTTAGATCTTGATGCTAAAATTGATAAAAGGGAGATTGAAGAAGTTAAAACTTTAGATCTCAATGAACCCACTATTTTGGATTTCAAGGAATTTAATTATGATAATTGCTCTTTGATAGATTGTATTTCCTTGTTGCAATCCGTTCTAAATTCTCCTCATGCTTATAGTCAACATAAGGCTTTTACTAAACATATCGTTGATGCTTTAATGCAATCTTATGAAGAAAAACTTGAGTTGGAAGTTTCTATCCCTAGAAAACTTTATGATGAGTGGGTGATATGTCTCCAATGTATCTATAATTTTTGATTGCTCCATGCTATATTATCTTCTGTTTTGGAGATTATTGGGCTTTATTATACACTTTTATATTATTTTTGGGACTAACCTATTAACCGGAGGCCCGGCCCAGAATTGTTGTTTTTTGCCTATTTCAGAGTTTCGCAGAAAAAGAATATCAAACGGAGTCCAAATGGAATGAAACCTTCGGGAACGTGATTTTCGGAACGAACGTGATCCAGAGGACTTGGACCCTACGTCAAGAAAGCTACCAGGAAGCCACAAGGTAGGGGCGCGCCTACCCCCTGGGCGCGCCCTCCACCCTCGTGGGCCCCACGTTGCTCCACCGACTTACTACTTCCTCCTATATATACCTACGTACCCCCAAACTACCAGATACGGAGCCAAAAACCTAATTCCACCGCCGTAACCTTCTGTACCCGTGAGATCCCATCTTGGGGCCTGTTTCGGAGCTCCGCCGGAGGGGGCATCGATCACGGAGGGCTTCTACATCAACACCATAGCCTCTCCGATGAAGTTTGAGTAGTTTACCTTAGACCTTCGGGTCCATAGTTATTAGCTAGATGGATTCCTCTCTCTTTTTGGATCTCAATACAATGTTCTCCCCCTCTCTAGTGGAGATCTATTCGATGTAATCTTCTTTTGCGGTGTGTTTGTTGAGACCGATGAATTGTGGGTTTATGATCAAGTTTATCTATGAACAATATTTGAATCTTCTGAATTCTTTTATGTATGATTGGTTATCTTTGCAAGTCTCTTCGCATTATCAGTTTGGTTTGGCCTACTAGATTGATCTTTCTTGCATTGGGAGAAGTGCTTAGCTTTAGGTTCAATCTTGCGGTGTCCTTTCCCAGTGACAGTAGGGGCAGCAAGGCACGTATTGTATTGTTGCCATCGAGGATAACAAGATGGGGTTTACATCATATTGCATGAGTTTATCCCTCTACATCATGTCATCTTGCTTAAAGCGTTACTCTATTCTTATGAACTTGATACTCTAGATGCATGCTGGATAGCGGTCGATGTGTGGAGTAATGGTAGTAGATGCAGGCAGGAGTCGGTCTACTTATCTCGGACGTGATGCCTATATACATGATCATGCCTAGATATTCTCATAACTATGCTCAATTCTGTCAATTGCTCAACAATAATTTGTTCACCCACCGTAAATACTTATGCTCTCGAGAGAAGCCACTAGTGAAACCTATGGCCCCCGGGTCTATTTTCCATCATATTAATCTTCCAACACTTACCTATTTTCGTTGCCTTTTATTTTACTTTGCATCTTTATCACAAAAATACCAAAAATAGTATCTTATCATATCTATCAGATCTCACTCTCGTAAGTGACCGTGTAGGGATTGACAACCCCTTATCGCGTTGGTTGCGAGGATTTATTTGTTTGTGTAGTTGCGAGGGACTCGTGTGTAGCCTCCTACTGGATTGATACCTTGGTTCTCAAAAACTGAGGGAAATAGTTACGCTACTTTGCTGCATCATCCTTTCCTCTTCAAGGAAAACCAACGCAGTGCTCAAGAGGTAGCAAGAAGGATTTGTGGCGCCGTTGCCGGGGAGGTCTACGCAAAAGTCAACATACCAAGTACCCATCACAAACCCTTATCTCCCGCATTACATTTTTTGCCATTTGCCTCTCGTTTTCCTCTCCCCCACTTCACCCTTGCCGTTTTATTCGCCCCCTTTGCCTTTTCTTCGCCTTCTTCCCGTATGTCTTTTTGTTTGTGTTTCCACGTGCCTTCTATTTGCTTGCATCTTTGCTTGCTAAAAATCTATTGATATGGATCCACTTAAAGTGTTCTACTTGGATCATCTCCGGTCTTTATGCGTTCGTGCTGAAACCCCAACTAGCCTAGTTGATGGGAAATCTTTAGATGAGCATGCTCATTTTGTGCGTCAACGTTTGTCTGAAAAAGGGAAACTCTTATGGGGTCAAATAAACAGATTGCTGTGTTATGCTTGGAATCTTTGTGAAATTCATGATTTTACTTGTTGCTCTAAGAACCCTAAAAAACACCTTCCCTACCTATGTGAGTTTAATGAAAATGAAATCTTATCTTCTTATGCAAAGGGTGTTTATAGTTACTCTGATATTGAACAAACTGAAGAATTTGTTTCTTTTAAGGGTGCTTATGAAGTTGCTTCTTTGATTGAAAAGTATGATATTACTCTCTACGAATCTGAAAATTTTGACATACTTAAATATTGCTATGAAAACTATGCTCATAATGTCTATGTCAAAGAATTTATTGAGAGAATGACCGTTGCTTTGGAAGGAAATAATGATATGCATGAATCTATAGATAATGATGATTCCTATGATTTGATTGAAATATCCCTTGATGAACATGATGCTTGCTATTCTTGTGGCCATGATGCCAATATTTATGAAGATGAATTTGCTATAGTTCCTTATGTTAAACATGAGATCGTTGCTATTGCACCCATACTTGGTAGTTCCTTCGATGAAAAGCATGATTGCAATGATGTTACTATAAATTCTCTTGATGTCAATTGTGCTAATAATATGCAAAACCCTAAGCTTGGGGATGCTAGTTTTGCTATGTCTACTACTTGTTGCAATGATCATGATTGGGGTGATTCTTCTTATGATCTTGAAAATTTATTTAAGCCCCATGATGAATATGAGATTGATAATAGTGTTTGCAATAATATTAAAAGTGGGTTTGGAAGAGTGTCAACTTTAGATCCCACATATTTGGAGAATGTTCAATCTTATGGAATTTTTGATAAAAGTGGGTTTGGAGAGGTCATGACTTTAGTTTATGTTAATCCCACTATTTTGGAAGAGTGTCAACTTTGCATACATGTGGATCGTGTTAAGAATATGTTGTGTGATAGATATATTGTTGAATTTTCTTATGATCCTACATGTAATTATTATGAGAGAGGAAAATATGGTTGTAGAAATTTTCATGCTACTAAATTACCTCTCGTTATGTTGAGATTGCTATTGTTTCTTTCCGCTTCCTCGCATATGCTAGTTTTTGCTTGCCTTGCAAATTTGTTTGCTTATTATATGCCTATGCATAGGAATTATGTTAGACTTAGATGTGTTTGTCACGTATTTTATGATGCTCCCTTTGCGCTTCAATTCCTGTCTCTCATGTGAGCATCATTAAAATTATCAATGCCTAGCTAGGGGCGTTAAACGATAGCGCTTGTTGGGAGGCAACCCAATTTTATTTTTAGTTTTTTGCTTTTTGCTTCTGTTTAGGAATAAATATTTGTTCTAGACTCTTGTTAGATGTGTTTTTATGTCTTAATTAGTGTTTGTGCCAAGTTAAACCTATAGGATCTTCTTGGATGATAGTTATTTGATCTTGCAGAAAATTCCAGAAACTTTCTGTTCACGAAAATAATTGTTAAAAATCACCAGAACGTGATAAAATATTGATTCCAATTGCTGCTGATCAATAAACAAATTGTCTAAGTCTTCCTATTTTGGATGATTGTTTGGAGGTCCAGAAGTTTGCGTTAGTTACAGATTACTACAGACTGTTCTGTTTTTGACAGATTCTGTTTTTCGTGTGCTGTTTGCTTATTTTGATGAATCTATGGCTAGTAAAATAGTTTATAAACCATAGAGAAGTTGGAATACAGTAGGTTTAACACCAATATAAATAAAGAATGAGTTCATTACAGTACCTTGAAGTGGCCCTTTGTTTTCTTTCGCTAACGGAGCTCACGAGATTTTCTGCTGAGTTTTGTGTTGTGAAGTTTTCAAGTTTTGGGTAAAAGATTTGATGGATTATGGAACAAGGAGTGGCAAGAGCCTAAGCTTGGGGATGCCCATGGCACCCTCAAGATAATCTAAGGACACCTAAAATCCAAAGCTTGGGGATGCCCCGGAAGGCATCCCCTCTTTCGTCTACTTCCATCGGTATTACTTGGAGCTATATTTTTATTCACCACATGATATGTGTTTTGCTTGGAGCGTCTTGTATGATTTGAGTATTTGATTTTTAGTTTACCACAATCATCTTTGCTGTACACACCTTTTGAGATAGACACACATGATTCGGAAATTATTAGAATACTCTATGTGCTTCACTTATATCTTTTGAGTTATATAGTTTTTGCTCTACTACTTCACTTATATCTTTTAGAGCACGGTTGTGGATTTGTTTTATAGAAACTATTGATCTCTCATGCTTCACTTAGATTATTTTGAGAGTCTTAAATAGCATGGTAGTTTGCTTAAATAATCCTAATATGCTAGGTATTCAAGAATAGTAAAAACTTTCTTATGAGTGCGTTGAATACCAAGAGAAGTTTGATACTTGATGATTGTTTTGAGACATGGAGGTAGTGATATTAAAGTTGTGCTAGTTGAGTAGTTGTGAATTTGAGAAATACTTGTGTTGAAGTTTGCAAGTCCCGTAGCATGCACGTATGGTAAACGTTATGTATCAAATTTGAAACATGAGGTGTTCTTTGATTGTCCTCCTTATGAGTGGCGGTCGGGGACGAGCGATGGTCTTTTCCTACCAATCTATCCCCCTAGGAGCATGCGCGTAGTGCTTGGTTTTTGATGACTTGTAGATTTTTGCAATAAGTATGTGAGTTCTTTATGACTAATGTTGAGTCCATGGATTATACGCACTCTCACCTTTCCACCATTGCTAGCCTCTTCAGTACCGTGCATTGCCTTTCTCACATTGAGAGTTGGTGCAAACTTCGCCGGTGCATCCAAACCCCGTGATATGATACGCTCTTTCACACATAAACCTCCTTATATCTTCCTCAAAACAGCCACCATACCTACCTATTATGGCATTTCCATAGCCATTCCGAGATATATTGCCATGCAACTTTCCACCATTCCGTTTATCATGACACGTTCATCATTGTCATATTGCTTTGCATGATCATGTAGTTGACATAGTATTTATGGCAAAGCCACCGTTCATAATTCTTTCATACATGTCACTCTTGGTTCATTGCATATCCCGGTACACCACCGGAGGCATTCATATAGAGTCATACTTTGTTCTAGTCTCGAGTTGTAATCATTGAGTTGTAAATAAATATAAGTGTGGTGATCATCATTTTCTAGAGCATTGTCCCAAGTGAGGAATAAAAAAAAGAGAAGGCCCAAAAAAATATTGAGAGAAAAAGAGAGAAGGGACAATGTTACTATCCTTTTGCCACACTTGTGCTTCAAAGTAGCACCATGATCTTCATAATAGAGAGTCTCTTGTTTTGTCACTTTCATATACTAGTGGGAATTTTTCATTATAGAACTTGGCTTGTATATTCTAACAATGGGCCTCCTCAAGTGCCGTAGGTCTTCATGAGCAAGCAAGTTGGATGCACACCCAAATAGTTTCTTTTGTTGAGTTTTCATATATTTATAGCTCTAGTGCATCCGTTGCATGGCAATCCCTACTCCTTGCATTAACATCAATCGATGGGCATCTCCATAGCTCATTGATTAGCCTCGTTGATGTGAGACTTTCTCCTTTTTTGTCTTCTCCACATAACGCCCATCATCATATTCTATTCCACCCATAGTGCTATATCCATGGCTCACGCTCATGTATTGCGTGAAGGTTGAAAAAGTTTGAGATTACTAAAGTATGAAACAATTGCTTGGCTTATCATCGGGGTTGTGCATGATGAGAGCATTCTTGTGTGACGAAAATGGAGCATGACTAAACTATATGATTTTGTAGGGACGAACTTTCTTTGGCCAGCTTATTTTGAGAGGACATAATTGCTTAGTTAGTATCCTTGAAGTATTATTATTTTTATGTCAATATTGAACTTTTATCTTGAGTCTTTCGGATCTGAATATTCATACCACAATTAAGAAGAATTACATTGAAATTATGCCAAGTAGCATTCCACATCAAAAATTCTGTCTTTATCATTTACCTACTCGAGGACGAGCAGGAATTAAGCTTGGGGATGCTTGATACGTCTCCAACGTATCTATAATTTTTGATTGCTCCATGCTATATTATCTTCTGTTTTGGACATTATTGGGCTTTATTATACACTTTTATATTATTTTTGGGACTAACCTATTAACCGGAGGCCAACCCATAATTGCTATTTTTTTTGCCTATTTCAGAGTTTCGCAGAAAAAGAATATCAAACGGAGTCCAAACGGAATGAAACCATCGGGAACGTGATTCTCGGAACGAACGTGATCCAGAGGACTTGGACCCTACGTCAAGAAAGCTACCAGGAAGCCACGAGGTAGGGGGGCGCGCCTACCCCCTGGGCTCGCCCTCCACCCTCATGGGCCCCACGTTGCTCCACCGACGTACTCCTTCCTCCTATATATACCTACGTACCCCCAAACTACCAGATACGGAGCCAAAAACCTAATTCCACCGCCGCAACCTTCTGTACCCGTGAGATCCCATCTTGGGGCCTGTTCCGGAGCTCCGCCGGAGGGGGCATCGATCACGGAGGGCTTCTACATGAACACCATAGCCTCTCCGATGAAGTGTGAGTAGTTTACCTCAGACCTTCGGGTCCATAGTTATTAGCTAGATGGCTTCCTCTCTCTTTTTGGATCTCAATACAATGTTCTCCCCCTCTCTAGTGGAGATCTATCGATATAATCTTCTTTTGCGGTGTGTTTGTTGAGACCGATGAATTGTGGGTTGATGATCAAGTTTATCTATGAACAATATTTGAATCTTCTGAATTCTTTTATGTATGATTGGTTATCTTTGCAAGTCTCTTCGAATTATCAGTTTGGTTTGGCCTACTAGATTGATCTTTCTTGCAATGGGAGAAGTGCTTAGCTTTGGGTTCAATCTTGCGGCGTCCTTTCCCAGTGACAGTAGGGGCAGCAAGGCACGTATTGTATTGTTGCCATCGAGGATAACAAGATGGGGTTTATATCATATTGCATGAGTTTATCCCTCTACATCATGTCATCTTGCTTAAACCGTTACTCTGTTCTTATGAACTTGATACTCTAGATGCATGGTGGATAGCGGTCGATGTGTGGAGTAATAGTAGTAGATGCAGGCAGGAGTCGGTCTACTTTATCTCCGACGTGATGCCTATATACATGATCATGCCTAGATATTCTCATAACTATGCTCAATTCTGTCAATTGCTCAACAGTAATTTGTTCACCCACCGTAAATACTTATGCTCTCGAGAGAAGCCACTAGTGAAACCTATGGCCCCCGGGTCTATTTTCCATCATATTAATCTTCCAACACTTAGCTATTTTCGTTGCCTTTTATTTTACTTTGCATCTTTATCACAAAAATACCAAAAATATTATCTTATCATATCTATCAGATCTCACTCTCGTAAGTGACCGTGTAGGGATTGACAACCCCTTATCGCGTTGGTTGCGAGGATTTATTTGTTTGTGTAGATGCGAGGGACTCGTGTGTAGCCTCCTACTGGATTGATACCTTGGTTCTCAAAAACTGAGGGAAATACTTACGCTACTTTGTTGCATCACCATTTCTTCTTCAAGGGAAAACCAACGCAGTGCTCAAGAGGTAGCAGTGGGAACCTACTATTAAAATTAAAATTAAAGATCATGAATGCTATGCTTTGTGTGATTTGGGTGCTAGTGTTTCCATGATCCCAAAGACTTTGTGTGATTTGCTAGGTTTCCGTGATTTTGATGATTGCTCTCTAAACTTGCACCTTGCGGATTCCACCATTAAGAAACCTATGGGAAGAATTAATGATGTTCTTATTATTGAAAATAGGAATTATGTGCCCGTACATTTTATTGTTCTTGATATAGATTGCAATCCTTCATGTTCTATTATTCTTGGTAGACCTTTCCTTAGAACGATTGGTGCAATTATTGATATGAAGGAAGGAAATATTATATTCCAATTTCCATTAAGGAAAGGCATGGAACACTTCCCTAGAAGAAAATAAAATTACCATATGAATCTATCATGAGAGCCACTTATGGATTGCCTACCAAAGATGGCAATACCTAGATCTATCCTTGCTTTTATGCCTAGCTAGGGGCGTTAAACGATAGCGCTTGTTGGGAGGCAACCCAATTTTATTTTTAGTTTTTTGCTTTTTGCTTCTGTTTAGGAATAGATCTTTGATCTAGCCTCTGGTTAGATGTGTTTTTATGTTTTAATTAGTGTTTGTGCCAAGATAAACTTATAGGATCTTCTTGGATGATAGTTATTTGATCTTGCTGTAAATTCCAGAAACTTTCTGTTCACGAAAATAATTGTTAAAAATCACCAGAACATGATAAAATATTGATTCCATTTGCTGCTGATCAATAAACAAATTGTCTAGGTCTTCCTATTTTGGCTAAATTTTTGGAGTTCCAGAAGTTTGCGTTAGTTACAGATTACTACAGACTGTTCTGTTTTTGACAGATTCTGTTTTTCGTGTGTTGTTTGCTTATTTTGATGAGTCTATGGCTAGTAAAATAGTTTATAAACCATAGAGAAGTTGGAATACAGTAGGTTTAACACCAATATAAATAAATAATGAGTTCATTACAGTACCTTGAAGTAGTCTTTTGTTTTCTTTCGCTAACGGAGCTCACGAGATTTTCTGTTAAGTTTTGTGTTGTGAAGTTTTCAAGTTTTGGGTAAAAGATTTGATGGATTATGGAACAAGGAGTGGCAAGAGCCTAAGCTTGGGGATGCCCATGGCACCCCAAGATAATCTAAGGACACCTAAAAGCCAAAGCTTAGGGATGCCCCGGAAGGCATCCCCTCTTTCGTCTACTTCCATCGGTAACTTTACTTGGAGCTATATTTTTATTCACCACATGATATGTGTTTTGCTTGGAGCGTCTTGTATGATTTGAGTCTTTGCTTTTTAGTTTACCACAATCATCTTTGTTGTACACACCTTTTGAGAGAGACACACATGATTCGTAAATTATTAGAATACTCTATATGCTTCACTTATATCTTTTGAGTTATATAGTTTTTGCTCTAGTACTTCACTTATATCTTTTAGAGCACGGTGGTGGTTTTGTTTATAGAAACTATTATTCTCTCATGCTTCACTTCGATTATTTTGAGAGTCTTAAACAGCATGGTAATTTGCTTAAATAATCCTAATATGCTAGGTATTCAAGACTAGTAAAAACTTTCTTATGAGTGTGCTGAATACTAAGAGAAGTTTGATGCTTGATGATTGTATTGAGACATGGAGGTAGTGATATCAAAGTTGTGCTAGTTGAGTAGTTGTGAATTTGAGAAATACTTGTGTTGAAGTTTGCAAGTCCCGTAGCATGCACGTATGGTAAACGTTATGTAACAAATTTGAAACATGAGGTGTTCTTTGATTGTCCTCCTTATGAGTGGCGGTCGGGGACGAGCGATGGTCTTTTCCTACCAATCTATCCCCCTAGGAGCATGCACGTAGTGCTTGGTTTTTGATGACTTGTAGATTTTTGCAATAAGTATGTGAGTTCTTTATGACTAATGTTGAATCCATGGATTATACGCACTCTCACCTTTCCGTCATTGATAGCCTCTTCGGTACCGTGCATTGCCCTTTCTCACATTGAGAGTTGGTGCAAACTTCGCCGGTGCATCCAAACCCCGTGATATGATACGCTCTTTCACACATAAACCTCCTTATATCTTCCTCAAAACAACCACCATACCTACCTATTATGGCATTTCCATAGCCATTCCGAGATATATTGCCATGCAACTTTCCACCGTTCCGTTTATCATGACACGTTCATCATTGTCATATTGCTTTGCATGATCATGTAGTTGACATAGTATTTTTGGCAAAGCCACCATTCATGATTCTTTCATACATATCACTCTTGGTTCATTGCATATCCCGGTACACCGCCGGGGCATTCATATAGAGTCATACTTTGTTCTAGTATCGAGTTGTAATCATTGAGTTGTAAATAAATAGAAGTGTGATGATCATCATTTTCTAGAGCATTGTCCCAAGTGAGGATAAAAAAATAAAAAAGAGAGAAAGGCCACATAAAAGGAAGGCCCAAATAAAATGAGAGAAGGGACAATGTTACTATCCTTTTACCACATTTGTGCTTCAAAGTAGCACCATAATCTTCATGATAGAGAGTCTCTTGTTTTGTCACTTTCATATACTAGTGGGAATTTTTCATTATAGAACTTGGCTTGTATATTCCAACAATGGGCTTCCTCAAATGCCCTAGGTCTTCGTGAGCAAGCAAGTTGGATGCACACCCACTTAGTTTCTTTTGTTGAGCTTTCATATATTTATAGCTCTAGTGCATCCGTTGCATGGCAATCCCTACTCCTTGCATTAACATCAATCGATGGGCATCTCCATAGCTCATTGATTAGCCTCGTTGATCTGAGACTTTCTCCCTTTTGTCTTCTACACATAACCCCCATCATTATATTCTATTCCACCCATAGTGCTATATCCATGGCTCACGCTCATGTATTGCGTGAAGGTTGAAAAAGTTTGAGATTACTAAAGTATGAAACGATTGCTTGGCTTGTCATCGGGGTTGTGCATGATGAGAGCATTCTTGTGTGACAAAAATGGAGCATGACTAAACTATATGATTTTGTAGGGATGAACTTTCTTTGGCCATGTTATTTTGAGAGGACATAATTGCTTAGTTAGTATGCTTGAAGTATTATTATTTTTATGTCAATATTGTACTTTTATCTTGAATCTTTCGGATCTGAATATTCATACCACAGTTAAGAAGAATTAAATTGAAATTATGCCAAGTAGCATTCCACATCAAAAATTCTGTTTTTATCATTTACCTACTCGAGGACGAGCAGGAATTAAGCTTGGGGATGCTTGATACGTCTCCAACGTATCTATAATTTTTTATTCTTCCATGCTATATTATATTCTGCTTTGGACATTATTGGGCTTTATCATACACTTTTATATTATTTTTGGGACTAACCTATTAACCAGAGGCCCAACTCAGAATTGCTGTTTTTTGCCTATTTTAGAGTTTCGCAGAAAAAGAATATCAAACGGAGTCCAAACGGAATGAAACCTTCGGGAACGTGATCCAGAGGACTTGGACCCTACGTCAAGACATCAACGAGGAGGGCACGAGGTAGGGGGGCGCGCCTACCCCCCCAGGGCGCGCCCTCCACCCTCGTGGGCCCCCTGTTGCTCCACCGACGTACTCCTTCCTCCTATATATACCTACGTACCCCAAACTACCAAATACGGAGCCAAAAACCTAATTCCACCGCCGCAACCTTCTGTAGCCGTGAGATCCATCTTGGGGCCTGTTCCGGAGCTCCGCCGGAGGGGGCATCGATCACGGAGGGCTTCTACATCAACACCATAGCCTCTCCGATGATGTGTGAGTAGTTTACCTCGGACCTTCGGGTCCATAGTTATTAGCTAGATGGCTTCTTCTCTCTTTTTGGATCTCAATACAATGTTCTCCCCCTCTCTCGTGGAGATCTATTAAATGTAATCTTCTTTTGCGGTGTGTTTGTTGAGACCGATGAATTGTGGGTTTATGATCAAGTTTATCTATGAACAATATTTGAATCTTCTCTGAATTCTTTTATGTATGATTGGTTATCTTTGCAAGTCTCCGAATTATCAGTTTGGTTTGGCCTACTAGATTGATCTTTCTTGCAATGGGAGAAGTGCTTAGCTTTGGGTTCAATCTTGCGGTGTCCTTTCCCAGTGACAGTAGGAGCAGCAAGGCACGTATTGTATTGTTGCCATCGAGGATAACAAGATGGGGTTTATATCATATTGCATGAGTTTATCCCTCTACATCATGTCATCTTACTTAAGGCGTTACTCTGTACTTCTGAACTTAATACTCTAGATGCATGCTGGATAGCGGTCGATGTGTGGAGTAATAGTAGTAGATGCAGGCAGGAGTCGGTCTACTTGTCTCGGACGTGATGCCTATATACATGATCATACCTAGATATTCTCATAACTATGCTCAATTATGTCAATTGCTCAATAGTAATTTGTGAAGGAAATATGCCCTAGAGGCAATAATAAAGTTGTTATTTATTTCCTTATATCATGACAAATGTTTATTATTCATGCTAGAATTGTATTAACCGGAAACATAATACATGTGTGAATACATAGACAAACAGAGTGTCACTTGTATGCCTCTACTTGACTAGCTCGTTGATCAAAGATGGTTAAGTTTCCTAGCCATTGACATGGGTTGTCATTTGATTAACGGGATCACATCATTAGGAGAATGATGTGATTGACTTGACCCATTCTGTTAGCTTAGCACTCGATCGTTTAGTATGTTGCTATTGCTTTCTTCATGACTTATACATGTTCCTATGACTATGAGATTATGCAACTCCCGTTTACCGGAGGAACACTTTGTGTGCTACCAAACGTCACAATGTAACTGGGTGATTATAAAGGTGCTCTACAGGTGTCTCCAAAGGTACTTGTTGGGTTGGCGTATTTCGAGATTAGGATTTGGCACTCCGATTGTCGGAGAGGTATCTCTGGGCCCTCTCGGTAATGCACATCACTTAAGCCTTGCAAGCATTGCAACTAATGAGTTTGTTGCGGGATGATGTATTACGGAACGAGTAAAGAGACTTGCCGATAACGAGATTGAACTAGGTATTGAGATACCGACGATCGAATCTCAGGCAAGTAACATACCGATGACAAAGGGAACAACGTATGTTGTTATGCGGTCTGACCGATAAAGATCTTCGTAGAATATGTAGGAGCCAATATGGGCATCCAGGTCCCGCTATTGGTTATTGACCAGAGAGGTGTCTCGGTCATGTCTACATAGTTCTCGAACCCATAGGGTCCGCACGCTTAACGTTCGTTGACGATATAGTACTATGAGTTATGTATGTTGGTGACCGAATGTTCGGAGTTTTGGATGAGATCACGGATATGACGAGGAACTCCGGAATGGTCCGGAAGTAAAGATTGATATGTGGATAGTAGTGTTTGATCTCCGGAAAGGTTCCGGAATCCATCGGAAGGGGTTCCGGATGTTTCTCGAAATGTTTGGGCACGAGAACACTTTATCTGGGCCAAAGGGGAAAGCCCACGAGGTTTTTGGAAAGCGCAAAAGGAAGTTTTTCGGA
Organism: Triticum aestivum; assembly: GCF_018294505.1. NCBI lineage: Eukaryota > Viridiplantae > Streptophyta > Magnoliopsida > Poales > Poaceae > Triticum > Triticum aestivum. Next base: position 416,831,261 of record NC_057808.1, on the reverse strand, counting down.
GTCCAGGGGCCAGACGTCAGGGTCCCTGGCGTCTGGGTCCAGACGCCGGGAACCCTGGCGTCTAGCCCTGGAGTCCGAGAAGGACTCTTGCCTTTCGGGTGAAACCGACTTTGTGGAGGCTTTTACTCCAAGTTTCGACCCCAAGGCTCAACATATAAATAGAGGGGTAGGGCTAGCACCCAAGACACATCAAGAAACACCAAGCCGTGTGCCGGCAACCCCGTCCCCTCTAGTTTATCCTCCGTCATAGTTTTCGTAGTGCTTAGGCGAAGCCCTGCGGAGATTGTTCTTCACCAACACCGTCACCACGCCGTCGTGCTGCCGGAACTCATCTACTACTTCGCCCCTCTTGCTGGATCGAGAAGGCGAGGACGTCATCGAGCTGAACGTGTGCAGAACTCGGAGGTGCCGTGCATTCGGCACTTGGATCGGTCGGATCGTGAAGACGTACGACTACATCAATCGCGTTGATAAAACGCTTCCGCTTACGGTCTACGAGGGTACGTAGACAACACTCTCCCCTCTCATTGCTATGCATCACCATGATCTTGCGTGTGCGTAGGAATTTTTTTGAAATTACTACGTTCCCCAATAGTGGCATCCGAGCCTGGTTTTATGCGTTGATGTTATATGCACGAGTAGAACACAAGTGAGTTGTGGGCGATATAAGTCATACTGCTTACCAGCATGTCATACTTTGGTTCGGCGGTATTATTGGATGAAGCGGCCCGGACCGACATTACGCGTACGCTTACGCGAGACTGGTTCTACCGACGTGCTTTGCACACAGGTGGCTGGCGGGTGTCAGTTTCTCCAACTTTAGTTGAACCGAGTGTGGCTACGCCCGGTCCTTGCGAAGGTTAAAACAGCACCAACTTGACAAACTATCATTGTGGTTTTGATGCGTAGGTAAGAACGGTTCTTGCTAAGCCGTAGCAGGCACGTAAAATTTGCAACAACAAAGTAGAGGACGTCTAACTTGTTTTTGCAGGGCATGTTGTGATGTGATATGGTCAAGACATGATGCTAAATTTTATTGTATGAGATGATCATGTTTTGTAACCGAGTTATCGGCAACTGGCAGGAGCCATATGGTTGTCGCTTTACTGTATGCAATGCAATCGCTCTGTAATTGCTTTACTTTATCACTAAGCGGCAGCGATAGTCGTAGAAGCAATAGTTAGCGAGACGACAATGATACTACGATGGATATCAAGGTGTCGCGCCGGTGACGATGGTGATCATGACGGTGCTTCGGAGATGGAGATCACAAGCACAAGATGATGATGGACATATCATATCACTTATATTGATTGCATGTGATGTTTATCTTTTATGCATCTTATCTTGCTTTGATTGACGGTAGCATTATAAGATGATCCCTCACTAAATTATCAAAGTATAAGTGTTCTCCCTGAGTATGCACCATTGCGAAAGTTCTTCGTGCTGAGACACCACGTGATGATCGGGTGTGATAGGCTCTACGTTCAAATACAACAGGTGCAAAACAGTTGCACACGCGGAATACTCAGGTTAAGCTTGACGAGCCTAACATATAACAGATATGGCCTCGGAACACGAATACCGAAAGGTCGAGCGTGAATCATATAGTAGATATGATCAACATAGTGATGTTCACCGTTGAAACTACTCCATCTCACGTGATGATCGGACATGGTTTAGTTGATATGGATCACATGATCACTTAGAGGATTAGAGGGATGTCTATCTAAGTGGGAGTTCTTAAGTAATATGATTAATTGAACTTAAATTTATCATGAACTTAGTCCTGATAGTATTTTGCAAATTATGTTGTAGATCAATAGCTCGCGTTGTTGCTTCCCTGTGTTTATTTTTGATATGTTCCTAGAGAAAAATTATGTTGAAAGATGTTAGTAGCAAAGATGCGGATTGGATCCGTGATCTGAGGATTATCCTCATTGCTGCACAGAAGAATTATGTCCTTGATGCACCGCTAGGTGACAAACCTATTGCAGGAGCAGATGCAGACGTTATGAACGTTTGGCTAGCTCAATATGATGACTACTTGATAGTTTAGTGCACCATGCTTAACGGCTTAGAATCGGGACTTCAAAGACGTTTTGAACGTCATGGACCATATGAGATGTTCTAGGAGTTGAAGTTAATATTTCAAGCAAATACCCGAGTTGAGAGATATGAAGTCTCCAACAAGTTCTATAGCTAAAAGATGGAGGAGAATAGCTCAAGCAGTGAGCATGTGCTCATATTGTCTGGGTACTACAATCGCTTGAATCAAGTGGGAGTTAATCTTCCAGATAAAATAGTGATTGACAGAATTCTCTAGTCACCATCACCAAGTTAGTAGAACTTCGTGATGAACTATAGTATGCAAGGGATGACGAAAGTAATTCCCGAGCTCTTCGTGATGCTGAAATCGACGAAGGTAGAAATCAAGAAAAACATCAAGTGTTGATGGTTGACAAGACCACTAGTTTCAAGAAAAGGGCAAAGGGAAGAAGGGGAACTTCAAGAAGAACGGCAAGCAAGTTGCTGCTCAAGTGAATAAGCCCAAGTCTGGTCCTAAGCCTGAGACTAAGTGCTTCTACTGCAAAGGGACTGGTCACTGGAAGCGGAACTACCCCAAGTATTTGGTGGATAAGAAGGATGGCAAAGTGAAAAAAGGTATATTGGATATACATGTTATTGATGTGTACTTTACTAGTGTTTATAGCAACCCCTCGGCATTTGATACTGGTTCAGTTGCTAAGAGTAGTAACTCGAAATGGGAGTTGCAGAATAAACAGAGACTAGTAAAAGGCGAGGTGACGATGTGTGTTGGAAGTAGTTCCAAGATTGATATGATCATCATCGCACACTCCCTATACTTTCGGGATTAGTGTTGAAACTAAATAAGTGTTATTTGGTGTTTGCGTTGAGCATGAATATGATTTGATCATGTTTGTTGCAATACGGTTATTCATTTAAATTAGAGAATAATTGTTGTTCTGTTTACATGAATAAAACCTTCTATGGTCATACACCCAATAAAATGGTTTGTTGGATCTCGATCGTAGTGATACACATATTCATAATAATGAAGCCAAAAGATGCAAAGTTAATAATGATAGTGCAACTTATTTGTGGCACTGCCGTTTAGGTCATATTGGTGTAAAGCGCATGAAGAAACTCCATGCTGATGGGATTTTGGAATCACTTGATTATGAATCACTTGATGCTTGCGAACCGTGCCTCATGGGCAAGATGACTAAAACGCCGTTCTCCGGAACTATGGAGAGAGCAATAGATTTGTTGGAAATCATACATACAGATGTATGTGGTCCGATGAATGTTGAGGCTCGTGGCGGATATCGATATTTTCTCACCTTCACAGATGATTTAAGCAGATATGGGTATATCTACTTAATGAAACACAAGTCTGAAACGTTTGAAACATTCAAAGAATTTCAGAGTGAAGTGGAGAATCACCGTAACAAGAAAATAAAAGTTTCTACGATATGATCGCAGAGGTAAAATATTTGAGTTACGAGTTTGGCCTTCAATTAAAACAATGTGGAATAGTTTCACAAACTCATGCCACTTGGAACACCACAGCATAATGGTGTGTCCGAACGTCATAACCGTACTTTATTGAATATAGTACAATCTATGATGTCTCTTACCGATTTGCCACTATCGTTTTGGGGTTATGCATTAGAGACAACTGCATTCACGTTAAAACGGCACCATCTAAATCCGTTGAGACGACACCATATGAATTGTGGTTTGGCAAGAAACCAAAGTCATCGTTTCTTAAAGTTTGGGGTTGCGATGCTTATGTGAAAAAGTTTCATCCTGATAAGCTCAAACCCAAATCGGAGAAATGTGTCTTCATAGGATACCCAAAGGAGACAGTTGGGTACACCTTCTATCACAGATCCGAAGGCAAGACATTCGTTGCTAAGAATGGATCCTTTCTAGAGAAGGAGTTTCTCTCGAAAGAAGTGAGTGGGAGGAAAGTAGAACTTGATGAGGTAATTGTACCTGCTCCCTTATTGAAAAGTAGTTCATCACAGAAATCTGTTCCTATGACTCCTACGCCAATTAGTGAGGAAGCTAATGATGATGATCATGTAACTTCAAGATCAAGTTACTACCGAACCTCATAGGTCAACCAGAATGAAATCCGCACCAGAGTGGTATGGTAATCTAGTTCTGGAGGTCATGTTACTTGACCATGACGAACCTAAGAACTATGAGGAAGCGATGATGAGCCCAGATTCCGCAAAATGGCTTGAGGCCATGAAATCTGAGATGGGATCCATGTATGAGAACAAAGTGTGGACTTTGGTTGACTTGCCCGATGATCGGCAAGCCATAGAAAATAAATGGATCTTCAAGAGGAAGACGGACGCTGATAGTAGTGTTACTATCTACAAAGCTAGACTTGTCGAAAAAGGTTTTTGACAAAGTTCAAGGTGTTGACTACGATGAGATTTTCTCACTCGCAGCGATGCTTAAGTCTGTCCGAATCATGTTAGCAATTGCCGCATTTTATGAAATCTGGCAAATGGATAAACAAAACTGCATTCCTTAATGGATTTATTAAAGAAGAGTTGTATATGATGCAACCAGAAGGTTTTGTCAATCCTAAAGGTGCTAACAAAATATGCAAGCTCCAGCGATCCATCTATGGACTGGTGCAAGCATCTCGGAGTTGGAATATACGCTTTGATAAGTTGATCAAAGGATATAGTTTTATACAGACTTGCGGTGAAGCCTGTATTTACAAGAAAGTGAGTGGGAGCACTACAACATTTCTGATAAGTATATGTGAATAACATATTGTTGATCGAAAATAATGTAGAATTATTCTGCAAAGCATAAAGGAGTATTTGAAAGGAGTTTTTCAAAGAAGGACCTCAGTGAAGCTGCTTACATATTGAGCATCAAGATCTATAGAGATAGATCAAGACGGTTGATAAGTTTTTCAATGAGTACATACCTTGACAAGATTTTGAAGTAGTTCAAAATGGAACAGTCAAAGAAAGAGTTTCTTGCCTGTATTACAAGGTGTGAAATTGAGTAAGACTCAAAGCCTGACCATGGCAGAAGATAGAAAGAGAATGAAAGTCATTCCCTATGCCTCGGCCATAGGTTCTGTAAAGTATGCCATGCTGTGTACCAGATCTATTGTATACCCTACACTGATTTTGGCAAGGGAGTACAATAGTGATCAAGGAGTAGATCACTGGACAGCGGTCAAAATTATCCTTAGTGGAATAAGGATATGTTTCTCGATTATGGAAGTGACAAAAGGTTCGTCATAAAGGGTTACGTCGATGCAAGTTTTGACACTAATCTAGATGACTCTAAGTCTCGATCTAGATACATATTGAAAGTGGGAGCAATTAGCTAGAGTAGCTCCGTGCAGAGCATTGTAGACATAGAAAATTTGCAAAATACTTACGGATCTGAATGTGACAGACCCGTTGACTAAAATTATCTCACAAGCAAAACATGATCACACCTTAGTACTCTTTGGGTGTTAATCACATAGCGATGTGAACTAGATTATTGACTCTAGTAAACCCTTTGGGTGTTGGTCACATGACGATGTGAACTATGGGTGTTAATCACATGGTGATGTGAACTATTGATGTTAAATCACATGGCGATGTGAACTAGATTATTGACTCTAGTGCAAGTGGGAGACTCAAGGAAATATGCCCTAGAGGCAATAATAAAGTTGTTATTTATTTCCTTATATCATGACAAATGTTTATTATTCATGCTAGAATTGTATTAACTGGAAACATAATACATGTGTGAATACATAGACAAACAGAGTGTCACTAGCATGCCTCGACTTGACTAGCTCGTTGATCAAAGATGGTTAAGTTTCCTAGCCATTGACATGGGTTGTCATTTGATTAACGGGATCACATCATTAGGAGAATGATGTGATTGACTTGACCCATTCCGTTAGCTTAGCACTCGATCGTTTAGTATGTTGCTATTGCTTTCTTCATGACTTATACATGTTCCTATGACTATGAGATTATGCAACTCCCGTTTACCGGAGGAACACTTTGTGTGCTACCAAACGTCACAACGTAACTGGGTGATTATAAAGGTGCTCTACAGGTGTCTCCAAAGGTACTTGTTGGGTTGGCGTATTTCGAGATTAGGATTTGTCACTTCGATTGTCGGAGAGGTATCTCTGGGCCCTCTCGGTAATGCACATCACTTCAGCCTTGCAAGCATTGCAACTAATGAGTTTGTTGCGGGATGATGTATTATGGAATGAGTAAAGAGACTTACCGGTAACGAGATTGAACTAGGTATTGAGATACCGACGATCGAATCTCGGGCAAGTAACATACCGATGACAAAGGGAACAACGTATGTTGTTATGCGGTCTGACCGATAAAGATCTTCGTAGAATATGTAGGAGCCAATATGGGCATCCAGGTCCCGCTATTGGTTATTGACCAGAGAGGTGTCTCGGTCATGTCTACATAGTTCTCGAACCCATAGGGTCCGTACGCTTAACGTTCGTTGACGATATAGTACTATGAGTTATGTATGTTGGTGACCGAATGTTGTTCGGAGTTTTGGATGAGATCACGGATATGACGAGGAACTCCGGAATGGTCCGGAAGTAAAGATTGATATGTGGATAGTAGTGTTTGATCTCCGGAAAGGCTCCGGAATCCATCGGAAGGGGTTCCGGATGTTTCCCGAAATGTTTGGGCACGACAACACTTTATCTGGGCCAAAGGGGAAAGCCCACGAGGTTTTTGGAAAGCGCAAAAGGAAGTTTTGCGGAGTCCAGGGGCCAGACGCCAGGGTCCCTGGCGTCTGGGTCCAGACGCCGGGAACCCTGGCGTCTGGCCCTGGAGTCCGAGAAGGACTCTTGCCTTTCGGGTGAAACCGACTTTGTGGAGGCTTTTACTCCAAGTTTCGACCCCAAGGCTCAACATATAAATAGAGGGGTAGGGCTAGCACCCAAGACACATCAAGAAACACCAAGCCGTGTGCCGGCAACCCCGTCCCCTCTAGTTTATCCTCCGTCATAGTTTTCGTAGTGCTTAGGCGAAGCCCTGCGGAGATTGTTCTTCACCAACACCGTCACCACGCCGTCGTGCTGCCGGAACTCATCTACTACTTCGCCCCTCTTGCTCGATCGAGAAGGCGAGGACGTCATCGAGCTGAACGTGTGCAGAACTCGGAGGTGCCGTGCGTTCGGTACTTGGATCGGTCGGATCGTGAAGACGTACGACTACATCAACCGCGTTGATAAAACGCTTCCGCTTACGGTCTACGAGGGTACGTAGACAACACTCTCCCCTCTCATTGCTATGAATCACCATGATCTTGCGTGTGGGTAGGAATTTTTTTGAAATTACTACGTTCCCCAACAATTTGTTCACCCACCGTAATATTTATGCTCATGAGAGAAGCCACTAGTGAAACCTATGGCCCCCGGGTCTATTTTCCATCATATTAATTTCCCGACAACAAGCTATTTCTGACGCCGTTTTTATTTTACTTTCTTTACCTTGCATCTTTATCATAAAAATACCAAAAATATTATCTTATCATATCTATCAGATCTCACTCTCGTAAGTGCCCGTGTAGGGATTGACAATCCCTTATCGCGTTGGTTGCGAGGATTGATTTGTTTGTGTAGGTACGAGGGACTCGTGCGTGTCCTCCTACTGGATTGATACCTTGGTTCTCAAAAACTGAGGGAAATACTTACGCTACTTTGCTGCATCACCCTTTCCTCTTCAAGGGAAAACCAACGCAATGCTCAAGAGGTAGCACGGGGCGCGGCAAAACATCTCCCCCGACCTCTAGATTCACGGGTTAGGAGGACGACCCGAGCTCAGCCCCTATCCGCAGCGAGATTTGGCGGGAGGGACATTTTCGCGCGGCCGCTCCCGTTCCCCCCACCCTTCGCCACCATTGCCCCGCCACCGCACGCTCCGGTGCATCTTCCCCGGCCGTCCTTCGCCGCCATGGATGACTCCCTGCTCTCCCCCGTCACTGTCGAGGTCGCGCACGCTCCTTTCCCTCGGGCGGATCTTGTCGCCGGCCATGTTGGCCCCGCCGTCGCCCAAGGAAGCGCCGCGCCTGCCTGCAAGCGGCAGGGCAACGTGGTCGTGCAGGACGGGAATCCGGCAGCCCCCGCCACGAGGGCCCACGCTTCGGGCGCCAACGCTGCTGCGATCTCGGCCGGCGGCGGAGAAGGTCGCCAAGGTCACCGGCGGCAAGAGGAAGAGGATTCCGGCCACAAAGAAGCCGCCTCCTTCATCCGCTCACTCCATCCCGGAAAGAGGTGCCCCGGCGATGCCGTTCAACGGTGCTGCTCCCCCCGCAAGCGAGGTGTTCGACGAAATGGCCGGAAGGTATGCGTCTTCGGTCATGGCAATTTTCTTTGCTTTTCGCCATTTTGTGATAGCTCGTGACTTGTTGTCGTTTACTATAGCGGTGGTTCGAACAATGCAACTGTTGAGTTCGTGAACTTGTTGGACACCAACGCCGTTGACATTGATCAAGCCCCGTTCGCCGCATTCGACTACAATGAAACGGAGGGCGGCGTGGACGATCATGGTTGTGAGGAAGAATTAGAGGAGATCGAAGCGAAAGCGTATGAGCAATCGCAAATAAAAACTGGGAAAAGCCAGAGATCGAAGAACTACACGATCTTGGAAGATCAAGTTCTCATCAATGCATGGAGTGCGGTGTCTCCTGATGCATGCACGGGTACTTCTCAAACCGCCAAGAGGTATTGGCAAAGGATCGAAGATCAATACTTCCGCATGATGGTAAAGTACCCCAATAGGACTCCACGCACATTTCGGTCGCTTCAAGGTCGTTGGGAGGTGATCAAACCTATGTGCAGCCGTTGGGCAGCTTGCTTGGAGCAAGTACGCAATGCACCTCCAAGTGGAACCATGGAATCCGATTATGTGAGTTTGTTTTGCCTTTGTTCAAGTTGTGCATCATCATATTGCATCATATGAAATGATTGCATCATTCACTTTGTTCACATTGTGTAGGAAAAAATTGCCCAACATAGATACAGAGACATGGAAGCTTCGGAAGGCAAATTCTTCAAACTAGAGCATTGTTGGGACTTGCTCCAAAAGTGCGAGAAATGGAAGTTGATCGACAAAGAATCCCCACGGAAGAGAGGCTCACTTACCAACATGGATGAAGATGAGGATGATGATGGCCCAAGAAATTTGAACAAGCCCGATGGCGACAAGAAGACTAAGGAGAAGATGAAGAGAGAGCAAGAAGCATCGAGCTTGAGGGAAAAGATTGATGCCATGGTGCAATCAAATGAGTTGATGTTGTTGAAGTCGTTGGAGATCAAGAAAGAGTTAGCCGAGAAGAAGGCAAAGGAGAAGTAAGAAAAGTGGCAGTTGCTCAAGGAAGAGGGGCTGCGCAAAGCGGCCATTGAGGAGAGAAGAGCACGTGCCGCTGAAAACAAAGCCATATCCAAGTTGCTCGCCGAAGAGAATAAGATCATGTCAATGAACCGCAATGATATGGACGACCTCACCAAAACATGGCATGATATGGCAAGGAGAGAAATCTTGAAGAGGAGAATGGTTGCATCGGCCGGTGCGTGTTACAGTTCCGGAGATGTTTTCTCTGCTCCATATGGTGGCAATGTCGATGATTTCGGTGCGGGAGTTGAAACAAGCGCCGGAGGTGGATTCGGTGGTGGCGATGAACTTCAAGATGGACTTGATGGCGCGGAGTGAAGATCGACCAAGATGATGCCGGACCCTCTTTTGCAAGACCATCTTTTGCGTTTGTCCTACTAAACTGAGACTTTTATTTACGCGTAAACTGTATTATGTTGTTTGAATTTGAACTTATTTGTGGGCACCTATGTCAAATTTAAGAATTGAGCGTTTTCTGTTTGCGGGTCGACGCAGCGGTGCCCGAGCAGACCCCGCAAAAGCCAACCCGTAAAAATGTATATTCCACGAATATGCTTTTATACGGTTCCGTTTGGGGGTCTGCATCTGCGATCGTCTAAGCCAGCCCGCAAAGGCCGTTTTTCACGAACTGCAAACGCGTTTTGCGGGCCGGCCGGATGCGGGGTTCGCTAGAGTTGCTATAAGAACAGGCCATAACTTTTGTACTAAACCAGCGTGAATTGTTTTTGAGGCGTACCAGCGTAAATTAATATGGATCGGAGAGAGTACTAAAGTCCAAAAAAAACTCATATAAACTCCATGTCTTCACGCTAAAAATTCGGAATTACTGTGCATACGATACTCCAATCGATGGCTGCAGCCTGCAGAACAGATGTGATGATAGCTGTAAATTTTGTGTCGGACAAGAATCGTACTGAAATGATCGTGTGTACAGTAGCACTGCTTAAAATTGAAGACAATGGATTTCTACAAAAGGAGTAAAATTCGACCAGCGGCAACATTTTTTTACTGAAAAAACAAGAGAGTTATGAAGTAATGATCGCACACGATTTACTTTTTCAGGTACTACGGTAATGTTTTTCCTTCTTACACAGGACATAGCCAAAAAATGTAACTGCTCCAGTAGTACAGGTGGTTCCAGCTATCATGAACACAAGGGTAAAAATACAACAGCTCAGGTACATTATGACTTTGCTTCAGAACCGGAGGCATCCGGGCTGAGGGTGACGCACGGGAACCAGTATCTACGCTTGCCATCACTGTGGCCGTCATCGATCATAGCAAGTCCCTCCTGATCACACAACAGAGTTTCATGGGTTAGAAATCGCCGATTTTATACACGCGGCAAAGAATTTTTACTGGCTAATTCTAATCTGGGCATGAAAAGTGTCCATGGGAGTGCACATGGCTCATCGCAGTGTTCCCGGTTCAGAGTAAATATATCAGAGTTCCAACATAACTTGCATTCTAGAAAACAAAGCTGATTTTCTTTCCTTTTGGCGCAGGAATGAACCATGTAGATTGCTATCATAAAGAGAAAATCCAGAGGCGGTGTTTACCTTTAGCAAAGTTTCAAGGGCATCGATTGCACGGCCAGCTGACCATGAGAACTCCTTTTCTACTTGTTCTACGGTGACATAGCCTTTAGCCTGCATATGAATGATGTTACAACTAGATTAATGTGGTATTATGGTATAGGTTACACCAGTTTATGCATGTTCTCAGTTTGATAGGTTCTATCAACCTATGCCTTGCTTGTCTAGTAGTCCCTCCATATCAAAATATAAGACGCCTTTTGACACTAAGATAGTGTCAAAAAACGTCTTATATTTTAATATAGAGGGAGTACCTAACTGGCAAAAGAGTTATCCAATGTACTGTATGGGGATTTTGATTTTCAACATATGCCAATTGATATGCTTGTATTGTAACATTGTGTTAAAAAACACAAACCTGGGCTAGTTCAAGTATCCCATTATGATCTTTATTTAACTCAGTAGGAACCGATCGCACAAGCTTTTTCTTCCCAACAGAAATTACTTCAAAACCACTACCAAGGACCTGCAAGTTCACAAATGAAGGATTACAAGAGCCAGAAAGCTATAAAAGTACATCAAATAACACTGTACTGAGCAAGGATTATCCATTAATTATAATGCAAACTCTAAAATGATGTGAAACATCAATTTCCCAAACATATTATTCGACAATATAAACTTATAAGACTGACCTTCAGCTTACTTATAGCACGTAAACAGTCATCTGACGATAATGAACCAAGATCAGTTTTTCTTTTCTGGCAGAGAAGTTTGCGGAGTTCTAGCAAGTCAATAAGACCACCATTATGCGATCTTGTTGCTATGCATATGTCAACGATCTGAACACCTGCCATGGTAGAGATGGATGTTAAGCTGAGCATAAAAAGGTATAAGAGAAACTTACAAGATCCAAAGAATATCAAAGGAAGCTTAAGTATACCAACCCAATTCATAGTAGAAGTCACCGATTCCTAGGAGCTCTGCCCAAACTCCTTTATTGGATGCCAATGGATCTACTCCAACTTTTGCACACATTTCATGAAACTGCTGTCTAAATACCGAATTTTTACGGATGTCACTCTGCACTAGCACAATCGTATACATAGCATTAGCAGAGGTAACAGAAATATGCTTTGCCATTAGAAATTTATTCTCATCTCTTGTAGCACATGCGGATAAAAGTGTAATACCACCACACTGGATGACTGGAATCATGCCACGAGAAGAGTGGAATCTAGAACTATCAGCTATCACAAAAAATAGCAATCAATTACACCTAACTGATACTAGATGGTATGAAATAAAGTTCTACTTGGTGTTCTCTGGATCCAGACAGACGTTTTAGCATAATATTAGGTTTCACTTGGTTTGATAAGGAGGTGATTAACTGATCACTGATCAATTGGCCAAACCCCAGGGTAATACATGTCACTAAAATAGTAGAAATCAACGAATGAAGTTGCTGGCATTGCTTTTTCCCCCCATAAACCATAAATGTAACATAATAGCTTTCTATATGTACAGTACAATCTGCTGGATGCAAATTTGATAAGGTGTGCCATGATGGAAATTATCAAAATGGCTGATTTTCCCCCCTCTTGACATCTTTCCCAATAGTATAGCAATATTAGTCAGACCGGAGTATATATGAGTAATTCCGCACACCACACAAAAAATCGCAACAGCACATTATGTTTGCTCCCCTTTCCAAGTTTAATTGACAACTTTAATTCATATAGAAGCAGTAAGTAGACTGTTATCAGTTTTGCCAAAAATAGTCATTCCATTTGTGATTGTTAGAATCCAGAAGATAGCAGATACAAACAAGTGCGGAAGATAGTAGATCAGAAAAATAGTTAGTAGCATGTCAATTCAGTGGAACTACCGTGAGCAATTCGTCCCCTCCACTTCAGTTCCCTTCAACTACCGCAAGCAATGAATTACCTTATGCTTGCGAGCGAATTCTTCGAGCTGCGACCTGAAGGTCGCGAGCTGCTCCTGCATGACATCCGTCCTGACCTTCGCCACATTCTCCCCGACCTGACGGAATTTGTCCTGGAAGTTCCCAAGCACAGTCGCATCTCAGGATCCAAAGGATGGAAACCCACGCGCCATAAAGGCTAACCAGTAGAAGAATTTGCACGTACGCGAGTCGCCGCCGCGTTCTGCAAGCCGGCGATCCCCGGCCGCCTCCTCATGCTCCTCCTCCTCCTGCCGCGCGGCTCGCGCCCTACCGCCCGGTGTCCCGGAGGCGGCGCGCCTATGGGAGGTGGGAGATCGGATGGTGCTAGGTCCTGAGCGCGGGGTGGGGTCGGAGGGGCAGCCGGGCAGGGGCGTGCAGTGAAGCCTACGAGGGCGACGGAAGGGTAGGTGGCGTGGCGGTGGAGGGGCGAGCTGCGATGAGCGGTGGCGGAGACTGGAAGCCTGCCGACGGCGAGGCGTCAACGAAGGATGGGCTGGGTTAAGTTTTTTTAGAACAAATATGGGCTGGGTTAAGTGTGGCTCGGGCTTCCGCGATGGTCTCCGCGCACCACGAACCGTTATGAGCCCAGCCCAACTGATTGGATGCTTTCTGTTTTTCTTTTCCTATATTTTTCTTTTCACACTTACATATTTTTGCTGCTTCTTTATTTTTTCTGTTCTTTCTATTTATTTTGTCTCTTTTGTTTTTCCTATTTTGGTGTTTCATATTTTTATCTCTTTGTTTTCGTCTCCTCATTGATTTCAATTTATTCTTGGATTCGTGAATACTTTTTAGATAAGCATAAACATTTGTATTAACTATAGTGGTACTTTTTCATAAATAAGCAAATTTTTGACTTGATAGACATGAACATTTGTTTTGGAATAATGCTCAAAGTTGAAAATTCACTGGAACAGAAGTTGAAACGATTTGAACGAATCCAGCTGAAAAAAATCAACAAGATCCTTTGCGATGCTCTGTGGAAAACATAAGTTTGTATAAAAAAAGTCAAAAACACAGAGCATATGCACGTGGCCACACTTGCGTATATTTATTTAATAATACTCAGCATGCAGAGGTCCACCTGTACACTTTAGAATACAGACTCAGGTGAGATGTTTAGTTTCTCTTGCCCCCCCCCCCCCCCCTCACCCCTCCCAAAGAAACTCACAACTGACGTCCAGTAAAAGTTAGTAGAATGCAACTCAAGGGTCTCCGTGGAGGAACTGCCCTTTGTGACAACTCTCCCTAGTTGGTTTATTCCTTGCTCACCTCTCTAGGGCTCCCCGTTGGTCTCTCTCTCCCCATGTCGTGGGCGGCCATGGTGGTCGGCGATGAGGTGGGGGGGGGGGGAATCTAATTTTTGTTTCTTCGGATAAGTTTCCCATCTGCTCGCTAATGAATCAGCGATTTGGATCCGATTTCTCCCCTAACCCTTCCTCTATTTTCTTCTCGAGGCGCTGCAAGCTCATGTGTGTTCTGTTGCAAACACATGCGTGACATATTTGTGATGCCCATTGGTGTGCTTCAAATGTTGTGTCGTGCTGCAAATGTTTTTCATGGTGTTGTGGGCTAGGGAGCGCTTTGCTGCAATGCTGAATCACCTATTACTTGAACTCTTTGTTGGCGGCAGGTGGCCGTAACTCACGACAGTGTGATGTTGGATAAGTTGGTATTTTTGTTGAATAAATTTTGGGGGTCCGTTGCAAAGAAGTGTTGAGTGACTAAGAATGTAGCGTTTTTTAGTCGAGTACTGCATTTCGTTGTTGAAAAATGTTTGGTAGTTTTCGTTGTGTTAATTGTAACAAAATGTTGATTTAAATTTTAGCCTTTCGTGCGTTTGTTGTAGAACTTTTTTATTGCACACATGACACATGTAAAAAGCTTGTCTTAGATTTCTTCCCGAGCTGCTCCCATGATCCCATCAGATTACCAACATGTAGGAGCGAGCGTGCGGGGCAATGCTACACGTACGAAAGCTTACGTGGGGGTTTTACGTAAAAACTAACGTGGAGATGATTAGTTGGGCCAGGATTAGCGACTAGGGCCCACCCCGGTGAAATTCAGGGGGGCGAGAGGATTTTGTTTGGAAGGTTACACAGGCCTTTGTACTCTATTAGTAGATGTTGCATTATCGAAGCGGGACAATGCTACACGTACGAAGCTTACGTGAGGGTTTTACGTAAAAACTGACTTGGAGGTGATTAAGGTGGCCTTTGTTTGAGCTCTAGCTACTGATTCCCGGATTCTGGACCTTCCAAAATCAGAAACTCAAACAAACACGCCAGATTTCCTTTAGCTGGCTAGAATCGATTTTAAAAACTGAATTGCCGGGGAAGAGAATCTGGAAGCCGCGATTTGGATGATTCTGTCGATTCTGCAGCTTCCCACAAAAGAAAACGGTTCGGTTTGAACCCTTGCCCCTATTGCCAGTCGAACTTACAACAAAACTGCCACCACACCCTCATCAAGGAACAGAGCATGTGCTTTCAATGGACGTCAGTCTCCCATAGGGCTTCATCGGCCGTCTCCTCCCGTGGTGCCCATGGGACATGGGCTCCCGTCGGAGGACCATGGGGCTATTTGGTTGCCACCCTGACGTGCCCTTGCCTGGCCGGACTCCTACCTAACAGCTTCCTGAGACATTTTTGCTTGACGGCCTGAAGTTTCCACCACCAGCCTAGCCTGAGAACCCCTCATCATACTTAGCCTATCTTGTAGTACGTGCAGTGCAGTTAGCCTGTCTCAGGCCTTCGAATTCTTGCGCCTGGGCGCTGCCTGAGCTCCTAATCACATCTGAAAACAGGGCACCCACGTGAGCCCATTCTTAAATAGTAGCACATCTTGTATGTAAGCACTTTGACAAGCCAGGCACCAACCAAACAGCTTCTTCGCAATCCTACCTGGCTAGGCAAATATCAAAAGATTCTCCGGCTACTGTCAGGCACACAATTTTCTCAGGCACGACCTCCAGGGTGGCAACCAAACAGCCCCCATATCGGGGTAAAAGCGGACCGGCCTGGTGAAGGACGACCAGGTGGAGGACAGGCCGGTCGCGACCGACCTGAACTGGCAGCGGGGGCGCGTGGGATGGAAACGGTTCGACCGGATCGAGCCGGGAGAGGCAGGGCCGGCGCTGGGGTATGGCCGATGGGGCGACGGCCCAGGGCCCAGGCGAAGGGGGGGCCCATAGACCAGTAAAAATAGGTAAAAATACAAAAGAATAAAAGAAACGAAATAAGATGGGCTAGGCCCATCAGATAGCAGCTATCGCGATCGTTTGGCGAACGCGAATCATCGGGTGCCGTGACTCACGCCAGTTAACAGGCACACGACTGTTTTCTTCGTCGATCGTGATGAACCGTCGCCCGTGACGCCCGTCGGCCTCCTCGCTTGGCGCCTTGCCGCGTCGCCCTCGCCTCGGCCGCCGCTGCTCGCTGGAGCTGCGCGCCGGCGCCACACGGCAGTCTGGCAGCCCGGCCATCCGGCATCCAGCGAGGCGGGACTGCGGCAATACCTACAGCTACAAGTATACATCCGACTGCAAGTCTTGACAAAGTCTCCAACGCGGCCGTCCCCAATCCCTCAAAGTCTGCAAGTCATTATGTCTAAACGTTTCCATCCATCCTCCTCACTTTCTGTCCATCCCCCAAACCCCAATTTGACAATTTCAATAGTTTATTTATTCTTTATTTAGTATGTACATATTCAACTATACATCCATGATCCATCCTCCAATTAAAATTTCCTGATCCAATCTATCATTTTTTTTGCCATTCTATGTACATGTCTAGGGTTCCAATCATCCGCTGTATAAATTCCTAATTCTTTGTATCCTCTTTTGATCTATTCTTCATGATTTTTGGACACTAGCCTGCCATGTTACCTAAGAAGAAGCAATTGTCGGGTGCTGAAAAAAGGAGGAAAAAGAAAGAAAGTGATCTGAAAATTCTACCACTGAAAGGTTCTTATTATCGTTGGAGTCAGTCTAATTTGGTTCTTATTTGAGGTAATCATGTCATGTTAGTTTCATTTTGCGATCTTTAGTATTATTGTTGTTGATGGTGTTAGTTCGAATTTGGTTATTGTTGTTCTTGACGGAGTCATTTGAATTATTGTAGTCAAATTTTAAACTAAAAATGTATGATTGAAAGTTACTTTATATGTATGTGTGTGTGTGTGTGTGTGTGCGTGTGTATATATGGTCTTAGGACATAAGGGCCTATATCGTTGAGTTCGCCTAGGGCCTTCCAAAACACAGGGCCGGCCCTGGGGAGAGGAGGGAATGGTCCAATGGCATGGCGAATCAGGCGGCACGTGGACTCGGAGAGCGGCGGCCGGGAGAGGAGGGAATGGTCCAGTGGCATGGCGAAGCGGGCGAGCATATGCGTTCTACGCCTGTCTACAGGCACGACTGAAGAATAACAGTCTATGCATTGTAGCGGTTGACTGCGCTGAAGCCGTGCACGTGTGCACGAACACGTACATGTGTTGAACTAGTAAATTAGATGAGGCAGATGAGCATACGCGTTCCATGCCTTGATTGCTCCTTTTCCTTGACTGTACTAGTGAATTAGATTGGATCGAGATCGACCTTGGGCAGAGTTCAAGTTTGCTCTCCCCAAGGCATCTTTAGCGGTAGTTGCAGTAGCCACCAAGGTGACAGTAGGGAATGGCAAGGAACCTCTCTTTTGGGAAGACCATTGGCTACATGGGCTGCGGATACAGGAGTTTGCACCCGGAATCTACGAGAGAGTCCCAAAGCGAGTAAAGACCACACGGATAGTTCATGAGGCCATCTCGCTTGGTTTTGGACTCGTGACATCAGCCCCGACATGGCATAATGAAGCTCTGATGGAATATCTCGAGGTCTGGCAGAGATTGCAAGGGGTCCAGCTCCAGGACCAGGTCTCCAACTCCATATCTTGGGCTTGGGAACTGGTCAGTTCTCGGTCCGTTCCGCTTATGCCGTACAGTTCGTTGGTAGGGAGGTGGCGCCAACGACGGACTTTTGCTGGCGATCTAGGGCACCTCTGAAGTGCCGCTTCTTCACCTGGCTGGCCATGAGAAACAGATGCTGGACTTCAGATCGGCTCGCCAGACGCGGTCTCCCGCACCAGGATGCATGCCCGTTTGGTGATCAGGAGGAGGAAACCATCGACCATATTCTTCTGACGTGTGTGTTCGCTAGAACAGTGTGGAGAACTCTGTGCTCAGCCCTAGGGAAACCGCAGTGGCCCCCAACAGCACAAGACACCCTAAAGGAGTGGTGTGTAGCAAGAACGTCAGGTGCGCATAAGCCAAAGGAGTTGAGGGCGCTTCTTACCCTCGGGCTTTGGGAGCTTTGGAAGCACAGGAACGCAATTGTCTTCGACTGCGCTTCTCCATCGTTGGAGGTGGTAGTTAGGCGTGTCGTCGCGGAGGGTAGAGCTTGGCAGCAGGCGAGCTGTTGAAGGGCGAAGTAGATAGCACGTCTGAGCTTCTAGTGGGGCGGGCGGGCAGTGAGTAGTCTGGTATTCTGTGCTTCGTAGGTGGAGCGGTGGGTTGTATGCGTTGTGCTGTGTGTTGATGTTGATGTAGCGTTTAACTCTATGTAACATCAACAGTGGTTGGGATTCCCCCCCTTCTTCTATACAAGATGATACGCGCAATCGTGCTTATTCGAGAAAAATCGGCTAATTTGCACTTAAGTAGTATATGTACTTGTCATTTCAGTCTAAACTCAAAAGTACCCAGCATTCAGGGACATTAATGACATTTCATAGCCCTTGCAGTTCCAATAGAAGGGTAAACAAACAACTAGCTTGTGATTCTCAGGAATCCACAACTACAACTGATTTTCAGGAATCCACAGCCATAGCGATTCTCAAAATCTGTAGCCCAAACAAAGGGGGCCTAATTGGGCCAGGATTAGCGACTAGGACCCATCCCCGGTGAAATTCAGGGGCCAAGAGGATTTTGTTTGGAAGGTTACGTAGGCCTTCGTACTATATTCCTAGATGTAGCTCAGAGCGGGACAATGCTACACGTACGAAAGCTTGCTGAAGGTTTTACGTAAAAACTGGCGTGTAGGTGGGGCCAGGATTAGCGACTAGGGCCCACCCCCGGTGAAATTCAAGGGGCAAAGAGGACTTTGTTTGGAAGGTTACGTAGGCCTTCGTACTCTATTCTTAGATGTAGCATTATCGGAGCGTGACAATGCTACACGTACGAAAGCTTACATGAGGGTTTATGTAAAAGCTGAAGTGGATGTGATTCATTGGGCAAGGATTAGCGACTAGGGCCCACCCTCCGGTGAAATTCAAGGGGCCGAGAGGATTTTGTTTGGAAGGTTACGTAGGCCTTGGTACTATATTCGTAGATGTATCATTATCAGAGCGGGACAATGCTACACGCACGAAAGCTTACGTGAAGGTTTTATGTAAAAACTGGCGTGAATGTAATTCATTGGGCCAGGATTAGCGACTAGGGCCCACCCCAGTGAAATTCAAGGGGCCGAGAGGATTTTGTTTGGAAGGTTACGTAGGCATTCGTACTATATACATAGATGTATCATTATCAGAGCGGGACAATGCTACACGCACGAAAACTTAAGTGAAGGTTTTATGTAAAAACTGACGTGAATCGGTGAATGTGATTCATTGGGCCAAGATTAGCGACTAGGGCCCACCCCCGCTGAAATTCAAGGGGCCGAGAGGATTTTGTTTGGAAGGTTACGTGGGCCTTCGTACTCTATTCGCATATGTAGCATTGTTGGAGCGGGACAATGCTACACGCACGAAAGCTTACGTGAAGGTTTTATGTAAAAACTGGCGTGAATGTGATTCATTGGGCCAGGATTAGCGACTAGGGTCCACCCCCGGTGAAATTCAAGGGGCCGAGAGGATTTTGTTTGGAAGGTTACGTAGGCCTTCGTACTATATTCGTAGATGTATCATTATCAGAGTGGGACAATGCTACACGCACGAAAGCTTACGTGAAGGTTTTATGTAAAAACTGACGTGAATGTGATTCATTGGGCCAGGATTAGTGACTAGGGCCCACCCCCACTGAAATTCAAGGGGCCGAGAAGATTTTGTTTGAAAGGTTACGTGGGCCTTCGTACTCTATTCGCATATGTAGCATTGTCGGAGCAGGACAATGCTGCACGCACGAAAGCTTACGTGAAGGTTTTATGTAAAAACTGGCGTGAATGTGATTCATTGGGCCAGGATTAGCGACTAAGGTCCATCCCCGGTGAAATTCAAGGGGCCAAGAGGATTTTGTTTGGAAGGTTACGTGGGCCTTCCTACTCTATTCGCATATGTAGCATTGTCGGAGCAGGACAATGCTACACGTACAAAAGCTTACGTCAGGGTTTTACATAAAAACTAACGTGAAGGTGACTAATCGGGCTAGGATTAGCGACTAAGGCCTACCCGGTGAAGGGAGTGAGAGGATTTTGTTTGAAAGGTTAAGCATGCCTTCGTACTCTATTCGTAGATGTATCACGTAAGAACGTGAGGGTTATACGTATGAAAGCTTACGTCAGGGGGCGCGTGCTTCGTAGGGAGAGGCACGAGAGAGGAGTAAATTGCATAAAACCACCACTTTGAGGGCTAGGTTTGCGAAAAACACTAGGATACAGTTTCTCTGCAGAAAGCACCATGTCTTGCGTAATTCTTTTGCTAAAACCACTGATCGGCGGATCGGGCCACGTTAAGTGAGTTTATGACATGTGGGGCCCATTTTTCGCCTACGTGGCATAACAGTTTAGGTTTCATGCGAAAAAGCCCCCCCAAATTTCTCTCCTTGCCAAACAAATTTGTCGCAGGCCCATCCCGACCCCGGCCACCACCCGTTCCAACCTCGGCAGCCCCCATCCCGACCCGACCGCTGTCGCCCCTCCCGACCACGGCCACCACCCGTTCCAACCTTGGCAGCCCCCATCCCGACCCCAGACGAGGCAGAGGCCGCCGTCGCCGTTGCTGCACCGAGGTAGAGGACGAGGCAGAGGACGCCTCCCGTGGCCCTCCCCTTGCCGCCTGCTGGCCGAGGAGCTGTTCGACCTCGACGCCGGCGAGGTTCATCTGCCGCCCCAAGCCTCCATGGGCGCGGCCCCAGAACAGGACGATGGATCGGGTCGTCGCTCTCCTCGATCCAGAACAGGACGAGGCAGAGGAGGCCACAGGCGGCGGTCGATGTAGAGGAGGCAGCAGGGACGGGGCTCTACCAGCGGGATCCGGCCGGGAACGAGCAAGGGCGGCGGAGGCCGGCCGGATCTGGTGGCGTCGGGGTCCTGGTGGTCATCGGCGTTGGCTCGCCGAAGCTCCGGTGGTGAGGCGCTCGGGGCCCAGTGCGAGGAAGCAGGGAGGCGAGATGGAGGGCCGGCGTCGGGGTTGATGCGCCTTGGGAGGGGATGTCGGTGAGGCACGGTCGTCGTCGCTCGCCGACGAGCGCGAGAAGGCGCAGGAGGGCCGGAGGGCCGGCGTCGGGGTTGATGCGTCTGGGGAGGGGATTGCGTTTATGTTTTTTTATTTAGGGGTGTCTGTGTAAAATCTAAGGACTCGTTTGTAAATTTAGATTAACACTGATCTGGCACGAAATGTTATGCCACGTAGGCAAAAAATGGGCCCCAACTATCATAAACTCACTTAACGCGGCCCGATCCGCCGATTAGTGGTTTTTGCAAAAGAATTACGCTAGACATGGTGCTTTTCACAGAGAAACTGTATCCTAGTGTTTTTCGTAAACCTAGCCCTTAAAATGATGATTTTATGCAATTTACTCCACGAGAGAGCGAGTGGCGTGGGAGAGGTTGGTTGGATCGTGTGGTCGGACGACGCAGCAGCGTCCGCCATAGAAATACGCACATGGCAACTCTAGTGGCATAGTACTGGTACTAATTTGGAATACATACTACGGTCCACCGGATATCTGGAGTAGGGCCAGGGCAGCCACGTGAAACAGGATAACATGCGAGCGATGACGAGCACGAGCCCCACCTCCACCTCATCATCTCCGCTGCCACCCGTTGGCCAGTTCGTCTGCTTTATAGCGCCCCCGATCGACCGAGGGCTGCATCGATCGACCCATGGAGCTGACCATACCGCCGCTGCTCGTGGCCCTGTGCCTGCTGCTCGCCATCACTGGCCCGGCAAATGCGGCGATGGCCCCGCCGGAGGGGCTCGAGACGGACGGCATGTCCTCCTACATTGTGCACGTCGCGCCGGCGCATGCGCCCCGGCTGCCGCGGCGCGGCCTGCTGGCCACCCGGCCATACGCCTCCTTCCTGCGCGACCACGTCCCCGTGGAGATGTCGCGCCCGGCGCCGAGGGTGCTCTACTCCTACGCGCACGCCGCCACGGGCTTCGCGGCGCGGCTGACGCCCCGCCAGGCCTCGCGCCTCGCGTCCTCGGGCTCCGTGCTCGCCGTCGTGCCCGACGCCATGCAGGAGCTGCACACCACCCTCACGCCGTCCTTCCTCCGGCTCTCGGAGTCGTCCGGGCTGCTCCCGGCGTCCAACGACGCCGTCGACGTCGTCATCGGCGTCATCGACACCGGCGTGTACCCGCTCGGCCGCGCGTCGTTCGCCGCGGACCCGTCGCTGCCGCCGCCACCCCGGACGTTCCGCGGCGGCTGCGTGTCGACTCCGGAGTTCAACGCTTCCGCGTACTGCAACGGCAAGCTCGTCGGCGCCAAGTTCTTCCGCAAGGGCCACGAGGCTGCGCGCGGTCGCCGTGCAGTTGGCGAGACGGTGTCCATGTCGCCGCTCGACACCGAAGGCCATGGCACGCACATCGCCTCCACCGCCGCCGGCTCTGCCGGGCCGGACGCGTCCTTCTACGGCTACGGCGAGGGAAGAGCCGTCGGCGCGGCCCCGGGCGCGCGCATCGCCGTCTACAAGGCGTGCTGGCAAGGGTGCGCGAGCTCCGACGTCCTCGCCGCGTTCGACGAGGCCATAGCGGACGGCGTCGACGTCATTTCTGCTTCGCTCGGCACCAGGAAGGCACGCAAGTTCTACAAAGACACCACCGCTGTGGGCGCGTTCCACGCTGTCAGCAAGGGCATCGTCGTCTCCGCCTCCGCGGGGAACTCCGGCCCCGTCGAATCCACCGTCGTCAACGTCGCGCCGTGGTTCTTGACCGTCGGCGCGTCCACCATCAACCGCCAATTCCCAGCCGTCGTCGTTCTCGGCAATGGCGAGACCTTCACAGGCACCTCGTTGTACACCGGCAAGCCGCTTGGGGCGACAAAGCTACCATTGGTGTACGGCGGAAACGTGGGTTCTAAAACCTGCGAAGTCGGGAAGCTCAATCCCACCATGGTTGCCGGGAAGATTGTTTTGTGCGACCCCGGAGTGAATGGGCGGACAGAGAAAGGATATGCAGTCAAACTCGCCGGTGGCGCCGGAGCGGTGCTTGGTAGCGAGGAAGCACAGGGCGGGCAGGCCAGAACCAGCGCCCATATCCTCCCCGCCAGTGCCGTCACATTTGCCGCTGCCGAGAAGATCAAGAAGTACTTAAGCACACAAGCATACCCCGTGGCGACGATCGTGTTCCACGGCACCGTCGTCGGGCGGTCGCCACCTTCGCCTAGAATGGCATCCTTCTCCAGCCGCGGCCCGAGCCGGCTTGTCCCGGAGATCCTCAAGCCGGATGTCACCGCCCCCGGCGTGGACATACTGGCCGCCTGGACAGGCGCCGTCTCGCCCTCGCTGCTCGACGGCGACATGAGACGGGTGCAGTATAACATCATGTCAGGCACCTCGATATCGTGCCCACTGGTGAGCGGCATCGCCGCGCTGCTCCGCCAGGCGAGGCCGAAGTGGAGCCCGGCGGCGATCAAATCTGCCCTGATGACCACCGCGTACAACGTGGACAGCGCCGGCGCCGTCGTCGAGGACATGTCCACGGGCAAGGCGTCCACGCCGTTCGCGCGCGGGGCAGGACACGTGGACCCCAACCGCGCCGCCGATCCAGGCCTGGTGTACGACGCCGGCACGGAGGACTACATCACCTTCCTGCGCGCGCTCGGCTACACTACCGAGCAGATGGCCGTGTTCAGCGCGGCGACCAACTGCTCGACGCGGCTGGGCACCGCCGCCGCGGGGGACCTCAATTACCCGGCCTTCTCGGCGTTGTTCGGCCCGGACAAACGCGCGATCACGCAGCGCCGCGTCGTGAAGAACGTCGGCAGCAACGCCAGGGCTACGTACAGGCCAAAGATCACCAGCCCCGCGGGCGTGCATGTGACGGTGAAGCCGCGGAGGCTGCAGTTCAGCGCGACGCAGGGGACGCAGGAGTACGCGATCACCTTCGCGCAGCGAACCTTTGGGAACGTCACGGAGAAGCACACGTTCGGGTCGATCGAGTGGAGCGACGGCAAGCACTCGGTGACGAGCCCCATCGCCATCACTTGGCCGACGAGCCAGGTTGCGGAGATGTGATCGATCAGGGGCCCGTCCCCAAGGTTTCGGGAGCCGAGACCCAAACTAGAACCACGTGCCCTTCAATATGTAGATCGACATAATAATCAACCAATCAATCAATATATGTATATGTGAGGATGTACAAAAAATCAAGTGCATCCAAAAGTAATACTCGTATCAAACAATTTATACATATTACTTCAAAAAGTTCTTCTTAAATT
>NC_057808.1:416789698-416806415 GCF_018294505.1 Triticum aestivum | reverse complement strand
AATCTGATTATTTGGCACTACTTACGTTGGACTTTGAGAATTTGCCCTTCCTTACTTTGTAGTTTTTTTTGCAAAGGACACAACAATTCGGCTCCCGAGCTCGTCTGCTCCCTTGCGTGAATAGTAAAACAAAAAATACTAAAAAAAATAAAAAATCTGATCTTTTTGCCACAGAAGATGTTCGAGTGTGTGATGTCCATGCCAAATTTTGTGGTGTTTGATATCTAAGTAGCTCTTCGCAAAAAAAGTTGAGGTCTGCGAGAAAGTTTACTGTTTGGACCGATTTTGTCTTTTTTGCCACGAGCTCCTCAGATGTCCGAACACGATGAAATTTTGCCCGGACATCACACATTTGAGTGGCTTCATTGCCAAAAAAATCAGTTTATTTTTTATTTTCTAGTATTTTTTATTTCTTGTTCACCAAGAGCAGGTGAGCTCGAGCTCATAAATGAATATTCGTTTTGCCACACCTTATTTTGATCTTTGATGATTTGCCCTCCTGCAAGTGGGACCTTGTGAAATCTCAAAATTGCCACTGCACTCGATTGACCAAGCAGACACACGAGCTCATCCCGTCCGTTCATCCCCGAACCCTTGTGACACCCAAAAATTTTATTTTTGGTTTTATCAAAATCTTTTATTTGATTTGAGGAGGGTATTTAAATTTTCTTCTAAAGAACTCTCCCTCTCAAAAATTTCCTTTTTATGACAAGTACTTTTTTTGTTTGGATTCACCCAAGACTTGATCTTTGGTCTTGGAGGTTTTTCATCTCATGTTGGCTCAAAGGTTTTTCATTTGGAAAAATATTTTTTTGAAAATCTTTTAAATAGCCCTATGGCATTTGAAATGATCTTTTCCCCTTTCAAAAAATCCCTCTTGCCATGACCTAAGTGGAAATCCCCTCCCAAAAGCCTTTCCCCATCTTTGGATCATGATATACTTCAAATCCAGCAGTTTGAACCTCCCCATAAATTTTTCTTCCTTTTATTTCTTATCAAAATATTTTCTGCCCTCTACTCTAGCTCTTGGAGATTTACAAAGGGGCTACCCTTTCTACTTTGAGTTTTGCCTCCAAACCTATTTCCCTAGCTAGTCCTTAGAGCCCTCAACCAAGATCCATGAAGATCCACTGGTCTCCAGTTCAAATATTTCAAATTGTGCTTGCTGCAAGTTTGGACAATGTTTGCCAAATTTGATGAAATTCAATTGTTTTCTCCTCCTAAAAATCTGAGAAAATTCAGGCAGCCTCTGGATGCATTGAGAGGTCACCTCACCAAGTCCCTGCTCCAGAAATTTTTTTCTTCATGCCAAATCATTTCGTCGAACACCTGCAGAGCACTGTTTCTGTCAAATTCAGAAGTTCAGTAAACAGTTTCAGTAAACCACTGTCGTTTTCTTTAGAGCTCGTTCTCGATCTCGCCAGTACCACGGTGGCGCCTTGCTCCCTTTTCCCTCCTTCTTATCCCTGCGCCGCACGATCGTCTGGAGGTTTGCGGGCGTCGGCGACGAGCAGGAGGAGGTGCGCCACCCGTGAGCGACGACAGCAGCGGCTTTGCGGCTGCCAGAGAGAGGCGCAGCGTTGGACGGCGCCGTCCAGCGCCGCCCAAGCCACCGGAGGCCGCCGCGTGGCCATCCACTCACCCGTGCGCGCTGCCATCCTTCGTCGTGAACTGCTAGGCGCGGAGCGCGCTCTCTGCCGCCGCCGTGCCCGTACGGCCGCCCCGTCGAGGATCGGCGCATTACGCCAAGCCCGACCAAGGTTTAGCGGGGGAACGGCACCGGTGATCCTCCCTGATGTTGCCTAGCCGCTTAAACCCCCTGCCCAACCACTGCCTCGCCGTAATCGCTCGCCGGAGCTACCCCGTTCACAGCCACCCCCTCGGATCGCCTATAAAAGGAGGCCCCGAGCTCGAACTCGAACCCACACCACCTCTGCACTCCACCAATACCATGCCAAGCCACTGGAAGAGCCCCGAGGGAGCCTTCTTCCCCAACTCCGGCCGCCTCGACCCGCCACGGGGTCCAGCTTGATTCACCCCCGTGCGTGCACCTCTACCTCTCAGCTCTTGCCAGTAGCTTCCTAATGCATCCACTCTGCTGACCCGCGCTTCAATTTGGAGTTTGCAGCACCCACCGGAGTTCTCCACCATCGCCCGAACCACCGTCCGCCGGAGAAAGTGTCGCCGTCGACGTGGTGCTCTCCGACGACCAAGTCCACCACCCACCGACGCGGAAGAACACCCTGAACCTCTTGGTACCCTCCGATCTCTCTGCCTCGCCGTGGTTCAACGCCGGCGACCACCGCAGCCTTCGGGCGCCGGCGAGCTCCTTTGGAGTTTTTAAACCTGACGGGTGGGACCCCCCCGTCAGCCTCTCTTCTTTCCTCCCCTTCGAACCGTTTTCTGTTGGCGCCTTTGGGCAAATGCGCTTTCCCTTTGGGCTGGCGCATTTCTTTCCGAACCGTTTTCTGGTTTTTCAAACAAGTCCCTGGTTCTTTTCCGTTTCATCACAGATTGGTCCTTAGACTAAAAACCTTATAACTTTTTAATAAAAGATGATTTTTGATTGATTCTTTTTCTGACAGTCTTGCATTTTTGTCTAGTTTTTTATAGTATTTATTTGGAAAAAAATTGGAACAATTTTTATGCACACGTCGATGTTCACGTTAGTACACGGTTTCGTTATACCGTAGGTTCCGGAGGAGGTGACGGAGCCGCAAACTTCGCCGAGTTAGACTCCGACTTCTCCGAACCAGGCAAGCATGTTTGAACCTTTGATATGATAGGTGTTTTACATGTTTGCTTGAATGGTTTGTGCATGGCATATGAGCATCGGTGAGTATTACGTTGCATGCAAGGCAACTGACCGTGTGTCTCGAAGTTACCGTGATCTTTGATGAGAGATGACCTGATCATGTGGTGACATGAAAGGTAGTAAGATGGTATTGTTGTAGCATGCCAGTCTTACGTCATTCGATTAAAATCCAACGTTAACGTGGACTGAGCCACGTTACCCTTCTTCCCCTTTCGTGCTGCCACATGTTTTCTGCAAAGAATACGTTTTAGTAAGTTGTCAACCTCTTTCCTTGTACACACCAAATAGAGGGGCCGGGATGAGGGTTCCATGGCCCTGGATTAAAGCCAGTCATCCGGTCAGGGGGCATGGGTGTTTCCGGTTGGGACCGAGAGGGGGGCACCCCTTAGAGCGCGCGTATATAAATTTGATCCCATGCTACGCGAGGTTGTAGCCTCCCCGTCTCAAGGTTTTTCTTGAACGTTGCCGAGGGTGATTCCTGGCATCGGAATGTTGAATGGGTGTGTACTGGTTAGATGTGTTTCTCCTAAAACACCGTAAACGGAACTAGTCCCCGTGACTACTGAAATCCGTTGGCTGTGGTTAAAGTACAAACTCTGCAGAGTCAAATCCTTCCGAGTCATCGTGTCCATGGTCAAGGACCATGGCCAGTATATCCATATCTATGTCAATCCTCGTGGTAAATCCCCGGTGAACAAGCTTGAGTGGTATACCCGTTTGAATTGTTATTCCTGTGGATGGACTAACCTTTATTTTATCTCGTACCTGAATATTCCCTTGAAATGAATTAAATTCATGAGCTACTGAATTATTAAGTTGTGAAATATAAGCCCTTTTGTGATGTCGCTCAGACGTCCGACTGTGGCACTCCCGTTATTTACTTTTGATATAAGCCCTTTATGTGATGTCGCTCAGACGTCCGACTGTGGCACTCTTGTCTTTTACTTTCAATATAAGCCCTTTTGTGATGTCGCTCAGACGTCCGACTGTGGCACTCTTGTCTTTTACTTTCAATATAAGCCCTTTATGTGATGTCGCTCAGACGTCCGACTGTGGCACGCCCGTTATTTACTTTTGATATAAGCCCTTTATGTGATGTCGCTTCAGACGTCCGACTGTGGCACGCACTGTTATTTATTTTTTTCCATTATAAGCCCTTTATGTGGTGCCGCCTTGACGCCCGACTGCGGCATTGTTATTTCATTTGTATCCTTTCGAGGAGTCATTTAGACACTCGATTGGCCTTCAGTATTACTTTGGAATTTCGGGAGGACTACCGCCCGACTTCCCTTTTATTTCCCATGCATTGCCATCTCGTTGTTTGAGTACGTTCTATTAATCTGTTCATATGCATCATGTTTACATTTGTTATATCTTATGTCCGAACTGTCTTGCGAGTACTTTCATAGTACTCACCTGGCTTGTTGATTTGGCCAGATGTTGACGAAGGCGATCTCATGGATGAAGAGTTTGATAGTGAGTCCGACGCCTAGAGGAATCCCAGTCAGTCCCGTGCGATCCTGGATATTGGTCACTTGTATTATATACGCTTCCGCCACCCACAATAAGTATCCTCGAGCCTCACTCCGACGCTCGAAGAGCTATTAGTTTCAGGAGTCATGTCACCCGCTTCACTGTGATTTATACACCACTGCTTTTATTGTGAGTTAGTAGTTATGCCACCCTATCCGCCTTTAAGTATTATTGGCGTGCTTGTAATAAATTGTTGAGCAGTCTCCGCTCAACCTTGTATTATATTTAGTACTCCTGGTTTCTCTTCTGTGATCAAGATATTGTCTGCCAGTGAGAAGGATTCTTCTCTATTGGTCCGTAAAAGGGATCGGTTTCTCAATAAATATTTTTATTGGAAAACCGGTCGTGACAAGCTTGGTATCAGAGCCAGGCTGACTGTAGGAAGCCACTAGGTGTGATCGCTAATCGGTTATTAGCGTCTTTAGTGCTTTTTCAGCATTTTGCAAATGTAGCTATTTTCTGTTGGTCATCATAAATTTATGATATGACTACTCAGAATTTTTGCCTACTTTTGTAGATGGCTGGCAGCAACTGCGAGACTCGGGTGTTCACTAATGTGCCCGAGGGGTTTGTCAAACTCGTCGTCTCCATCACCAAGCTCGCGATCGGGCCAGCGACTCGTCCGGAGTTCACGCTTTACCAGCACAAGCTTAGCGACGACGTGTCTATGCACCAGGCCGTGGTGCAATTCAAGGGAGGACGTTCTGCGTCTCGCCACTTCCGTTTTGTGGGAAGGGCCATGCCTACGGAGAGGCATGCCATGCAGATGGCTGCCCGTGAGGCGATAGCTCGCCTTCGGGACATTCTTCCTTCGATGAAGACTCGTCGCTACCGCTACCTCCCATGCCATGTGCCATATACTTGTCACTATGCATTCGCCTGCCATAGGGGAGAGCGAGATGAAGCTATCGAGATGCTTGTTGAATATCTCAAAGCTCTGGAGGAAGATTTCGGCAACCTCGTGGACGATCTTGTGGCTGCCCGCATGGACTTAGTTCGGGGCGGTTCTGCCAGCAGGAAGGAGCTTCTCCACATGGCACCGCCACTGACGTTCGTCTCGTCCTCAGCGTCCTATTCACCTGCCATTTTGGCCACCACTCGCCGTCTGCCTACCACTGAGGAGTTCGACCGGGTCATTGCTCCTACTCCAGTCAGAGCTGCACCGCCTGCCGCACCCGCACTACCGCCTGTCGCACCCGCGCCATCACCTCAGCGTAGTGCTACACGCCTGGAGCATATTAGGGAGGAGGTGGAGGTTGAGTCTCCTGCACCGCTGGGTCTTACCCTCGGCAAGGGGAAGGACATCTTCACCATCTCCGACTGAGTGCGCCTAGTCGCCGCGCGTTGTGCCTGCATGTATGATATGTTTTATATGTACGTTAGTTTGTAGTATTTGTGTGCGCATTATGTAGGATCCCGAGGAGTGTGCTAGCCTAATAACATGTCAGGAGTGTGTACGCACATCCTGAGTGATGTATAGTATGTTTGCGTGTCGCGTGTAAGATATGTGCTAAGCAGTCCTTCTCCGTGCGCAGTCAAATGTTTTCTTGAAAAATCTTGAGGTCTTTTAAATTTTTGCCTTTTGCAAGATTTTCCTTGTGCCACACAGTTCTTCTCATGAGTTTTGCAAAATAATACCCCAGAGTGGAAAATGTCTCGTCCGTGGACTCGTTCCATGCCCAATCAACTAGAAGAAGTTTATGGAACACAGACAAGCAACAACTTCACTCAGGGACAGTCTAGTCAACAGGACAGCGAAGCAGCCTTATCTCAAGTATGCCGTCTTTTCGAACAAAGCCAGCAGCAACACCAAGAAATGATGAATCACGTCATCAATATGGGAAATCACCGTGAGCCATACCAACCACACTCCAAGTTGTCTGAACTGCAGAAGACACGCCCTCCAACGTTTGCTCACACTGATAGGCCGCTTGAAGCCGATGATTGGCTTCGTGACATCGAAAGAAAGTTGATTATTTCTCAATGTTCTGACCATGAGAAGGTGCTTTATGCACCTCACTACCTCACTGGAGCAGCTGCAGCATGGTGGGAGAACTTCCTACACATGCATCCCAGTGAACATAACATCACCTGGGAGGAGTTTAAGGAAGGTTTTCGTGGGGCACACATCCCCAGGAGCATCATAAAAATCAAGAAAAGAGAATTTGATGACCTCAAGCAGAGAGGCATGACCGTGACGGAATACAACAGTCAGTTTACCCAGCTATCTTGTTACGCCTACGACGAGCATATGACTGAGAACAAGAGGATGGAAAAAATTCTTGGATGGCCTGGCACCGGCACTAAGATGCCAACTGGTTGTACACACTTTCCCAGATTTCAAAACTCTGGTTGACAAGGCCATTACTTTGGAGAATGAGCGCCGCAGTCTGGAGGATATTCGTAAGCGAAAGAGGGACAAGACGACTCTTGCTCGCAACAACCAAAGCAAGACTGATGTTCAGAGGAATGAAGCGAGAAAATCCACGACTACTGCTCTAAGGCCAACCAGCCAGTTTCATTCAAGGGACAAGGACTTTACATACCGTCCAGGGGTCACTTGCTATGCTTGTGGTGAAGAAGGGCACTATGCCAAACAGTGCCCAAAGCCAAGGAACTCGGCCCCCAAGCCGAACAATGGTGGGAATAATCCAGCCCCCAAGCGCAACAATTTCAATCCCAACAACAACCACAGGAAGGGTCACCTGAACCATGTGACCAGGGAAGAAGCGCAGAATGCCCCAGACATCATGCTCGGTACGTTCCCTGTCAACACAGTACCTGCCACGGTTTTGTTTGATTCTGGAGCTTCTCACTCGTTCATTTCGAAGAGTTTTGTTTTACAACATGGTTTTCCGATACTTCCTTTGGAAAAATCTATGATCATCAAGTCCCCCGGAAATAAGTAGATCACTCAGAGTTACTGCCAAGGAGTGATTATTGAATTCGAAGGACTAAAGTTTCAGGCTAATCTCATCGTGTTGGAAAATAAAGGACTGGATGTCATCCTAGGGATGGATTGGTTGACCACCAACAAGGGATTTATTGACTGTTTCAATCGGACTGTAATCCTCACTCACCATCACGGCAAGACAATAAAAGTTACAGCTCAAGAGAGACCACGGTCACGGCAACCAAAGCTGAACAAAGTGGACATTTCAGAATTGAGAAAAGTTCCAGTGGTGTGCGAATTTCCCGACGTATTTCCAGAAGAACTACCAGGCATGCCACCAGACCGAGAGATAGAGTTCAGCATTGAACTAGCACCTGGCACCACTCCCATCTATAAGAAACCTTATAGAATGGCACCCTCAGAGTTGGTAGAATTGAAAAAGCAAATAAAGGAATTACTGGACAAAGGATTTATTCGAGCCAGCTCCTCACCATGGGGTTCACCAGTGTTATTCGCCAAGAAAAAGGATGGGACACTGAGGTTGTGTATAGACTATCGAGCTCTCAATATGGTCACCATCAAACACAAATATCCGATGCCATGGATAAATGATTTGTTTGACCAGCTCGCGCAAGCCAAGGTGTTCTCAAAAATTGATTTGAGATCGGGATATCATCAATTGAAAGTACGGACTGAAGATATCCCTAAGACAACATTCACCTCCAGATACGGATTATATGAGTTCACAGTAATGCCGTTTGGACCGACGAACGCCCCCACATATTTCGTCCACCTCATGAACAAAGTGTTCATGAAATTCATGGACAAATTTGTTGTGGTGTTCATTGACGATATTCTGGTATACTCAAGGACACCAGAAGAACACGCTGAACATCTCAGAATTGTATTGGGAGAATTAAGGAAACATCACTTGTACGC
Organism: Triticum aestivum; assembly: GCF_018294505.1. Taxonomy (NCBI): domain Eukaryota; kingdom Viridiplantae; phylum Streptophyta; class Magnoliopsida; order Poales; family Poaceae; genus Triticum; species Triticum aestivum. The sequence continues at coordinate 416,798,235 of NC_057808.1, read as the reverse complement.
CAAATTTAGCAAGTGTGAATTTTGGCTAAGACAAGTTGGTTTCCTAGGCCATATATTGACCCAAGAAGGCGTGGCCGTAGACCCAGAAAAAGTCAAAGCCATACTTGACTGGAAACCACCAGCCAACGTGACAGATGTGCGGAGTTTCCTGGGAATGTCCGGATATTACAGAAGATTTATTGAAGGATTCTCCACTGTGGCAAAACCAATGACACAGTTTCTCAAGAAAGACAAGAAGTTTGTATGGACGGAAGCGTGCGAGAAAAGCTTCCAAGAACTCAAGAAGAAACTAACAACAACACCAGTTTTGATCGTGCCAGACATACACAAGAATTTTGAAGTGTATTGTGACGCATCCCGGAAGGGCCTCGGGTGCGTGCTAATGCAGGATGGCAAAGTTGTCGCGTATGCTTCCAGGCAACTACGGAAGCATGAGGAAAATTATCCAACTCATGACTTGGAGCTAGCAGCGGCCATCCATGCACTCAAGGAATGGAGGCACTTTCTGTTGGGAAATCGTTGTGAAATATATACGGACCATAAGAGCCTTAAATATATTTTCACACAACCAGAGCTAAATTTACGCCAACGACGCTGGTTGGAATTGGTCAAGGACTATGATGTCGGCATTCACTACCATCCAGGGAAAGCAAATGTAGTGGCAGATGCTCTTAGTCGGAACCCCAGCCCGGGCAACGACAATCCACAGAACTTGAGGCCTGAGTTTCAGCACGAGTTCGCTAGACTCAACATGGTGTTAGTTTCTGAGGGCAACGTATCAAATCTGGAGATACATCCCACCCTAATGGAACAAATTAAGAAGGCTCAGCAGGGACATCCCAGCATTGAAGGTATAAATAGAAAAATGAGCCTTGGCAAGGCTTCAGAGTTCGTCACAGACAATGAAGGAATATTATGGTACGGGGACAGACTTTGCGTACCAAACATTGAGGAACTCAAGCATCAAATCCTAACTGAAAGCCACACCGCTCCATATTCGATCCACCCCGGAGGAACCAAAATGTACAAAGACATTCAGGAAAGATTTTGGTGGCACGGTATGAAAAGGGATGTAGCCGCATTTATTGCTTGTTGCGATTCATGTCAGCGCATTAAAGCCGAGCATCAAAAGCCAGCAGGGCTACTCCAGCCAAACAGGATACCTGAGTGGAAATGGGATGAAATTGGAATGGACTTCATCGTCGGACTACCTCGATCGCAACGCGGAAATGATGCCATATGGGTCATCACAGATAGGCTAACCAAGGTAGCACATTTCATTCCCTTGAAGACGACCTACTCCACTCAAAGGCTAGCCAAGCTTTATCTCTCCCGTATAGTTTGTTTGCATGGAGTCCCAAAGACTATAATATCCGACCGAGGCACTCAATTTGTCTCTAAATTTTGGGACCACCTACAACAAGCTCTGGGCACGCAACTAGCTTTCAGTACAGCGTACCACCCTCAGACTGATGGACAGACGGAACGCGTGAACCAAATCCTAGAGGACATGTTGAGAGCCTGTGTGCTCACCTATGGATCCAGTTGGGAAGAAAGTTTGCCGTATGCCGAGTTTGCTTACAACAACAGTTACCAAGCCAGCCTGCAAATGGCACCTTTTGAAGCATTGTACGGGCGGAGATGTCGTACCCCACTAAATTGGTCAGAAACAGGCGACAGTCGTATCTTCGGCCCAGACATGCTCAAGGAAGCCGAGGAGAAAGTTAAACAGATCAGGGACAGACTCAAGACAGCTCAAAGTCGACAGAAGAGCTATTACGATCAAAAGCATCGTGAGGTCAGCTTTGAACCCGGTGATTACGTATACCTACGAGTGTCTCCTATGCGAGGCCTGCAACGGTTCAAAATTAAGGGGAAGCTAGCCCCGAGATTTATTGGACCCTTCTGTATAGTTGCACGAAGAGGCACAATAGCCTACAAGCTAGACCTACCCAAAGAGCTGTCAGACGTCCACGACGTGTTTCACGTCTCACAGTTGAGGAAATGTGTGAACAACCCGGAGAAGCATGTATCTCATGAGAGCATTGATGTACAACCAGATCTCACCTACAGAGAGCGGCCAGTGAAGATATTGGAAGAGTCTGAAAGGAGGACCCGACAGAAAACAACAAAAAATTTCAAGGTTCAGTGGAGCAATCACACCGAGGATGAAGCTACATGGGAAAGAGAAGATTTTCTTCAGGCAGGGTACCCACATCTATTTGAGGATCAGCTGAAATCTCGGGGACGAGATTTTTCCTAAGGGGGTAGGTGTTGTGACACCCAAGAATTTTATTTTTGGTTTTATCAAAATCTTTTATTTGATTTGAGGAGGGTATTTAAATTTTCTTCTAAAGAACTCTCCCTCTCAAAAATTTCCTTTTTATGACAAGTACTTTTTTTGTTTGGATTCACCCAAGACTTGATCTTTGGTCTTGGAGGTTTTTCATCTCATGTTGGCTCAAAGGTTTTTCATTTGGAAAAATATTTTTTTGAAAATCTTTTAAATAGCCCTATGGCATTTGAAATGATCTTTTCCCCTTTCAAAAAATCCCTCTTGCCATGACCTAAGTGGAAATCCCCTCCCAAAAGCCTTTCCCCATCTTTGGATCATGATATACTTCAAATCCAGCAGTTTGAACCTCCCCATAAATTTTTCTTCCTTTTATTTCTTATCAAAATATTTTCTGCCCTCTACTCTAGCTCTTGGAGATTTACAAAGGGGCTACCCTTTCTACTTTGAGTTTTGCCTCCAAACCTATTTCCCTAGCTAGTCCTTAGAGCCCTCAACCAAGATCCATGAAGATCCACTGGTCTCCAGTTCAAATATTTCAAATTGTGCTTGCTGCAAGTTTGGACAATGTTTGCCAAATTTGATGAAATTCAATTGTTTTCTCCTCCTAAAAATCTGAGAAAATTCAGGCAGCCTCTGGATGCATTGAGAGGTCACCTCACCAAGTCCCAGCTCCAGAATTTTTTTTCTTCATGCCAAATCATTTTGTCGAACACCTGCAGAGCACTGTTTCTGTCAAATTCAGAAGTTCAGTAAACAATTTCAGTAAACCATTGTCTTTCTCTTCAGAGCTCGTTCTCGATCTCGCCGGTACCACGGTGGCGCCTTGCTCCCTGTTCCCTCCTTCTTATCCCTGCGCCGCACGATCGTCTGGAGGTTTGCGGGCGTCGGCGACGAGCAGGAGGAGGTGCGCCACCCGTGAGCGACGGCAGCAACGGCTTTGCGGCTGCTAGAGAGGCGCAGCGTTGGACGGCGCCGTCCCGCGCTGCCCAAGCCACCGGAGGTTGCCGCGTGGCCATCCACACACCCGTGCGCGCTGCCATCCTTCGTCGTGAACTGCTAGGCGCGCAGCATGCTCTCTGCCGCCGCCGTGCCCGTACGGCCGCTCCATCGAGGATCGGCGCATTACGCCAAGCCCGACCAAGGTTTAGCGGGGGAACGACACCGGTGATCCTCCCTGATGGTGCCTAGCCGCTTAAACCCCCTGCCCAACCACTGCCTCGCCGTAATCGCTCGGCGGAGCTACCCCGTTCACGGCCATCCCCTCGGATCGCCTATAAAAGGAGGCCCCGAGCTCGAACTCGAACCCACACCACCTCTGCACTCCACCAATACCACGCCAAGCCACTGGAAGAGCCCCGAGGGAGCCTTCTTCCCCAACTCCGGCCGCCTCGACCCGCCACGGGGTCCAGCTTGATTCACCCCCGTGCGTGCACCTCTACCTCTCAGCTCTTGCCAGTAGCTTCCTAATGCATCCACTCTGCTGACCCGCGCTTCAATTTGGAGTTTTCAGCACCCACCGGAGTTTTCCACCATCGCCCGAACCACCGTCCGCCGGAGAAAGTGTCGCCGTCGACGTGGTGCTCTCCGACGACCAAGTCCACCACCCACCGACGCGGAAGAACACCCTGAACCTCTTGGTACGCTCCGATCTCTCTGCCTCGCCGTGGTTCAACGCCGGCGACCACCGCAGCCTTCGGGCGCCGGCGAGCTCCTTTGGAGTTTTTAAACCTGACGGGTGGGACCCCCCGTCAGCCTCTCTTCTTCCCCCCTTGAACCGTTTTCTGTTAGCGCCTTCGGGCAAATGCGCTTTCCCTTTGGGCTGGCGCATTTCTTTCCGAACCGTTTTTTGGTTTTTCAAACGAGTCCCTGGTTCTTTTCTGTTTCATCACAGATTGGTCCTTGGACTAAAAACCTTATAACTTTTTAATAAAAGATGATTTTTGATTGATTCCTTTTCTGACAGTCTTGAATTTTTGTCTAGTTTTTTATAGTATTTATTTGGAAAAAAATTGGAACAATTTTTATGCACACGTCGATGTTCACGTTAGTATACGGTTTCGTTATACCGTAGGTTCCGGAGGAGGTGACGGAGCCGCGAACTTCGCCGAGCTAGACTCCGACTTCTCCGAACCAGGCAAGCATGTTTGAACCTTTGATATGATAGGTGTTTTGCATGTTTGCTTGAATGGTTTGTGCATGGCATATGAGCATCGGTGAGTATTACGTTGCATGCAAGGCAACTGACCGTGTGTCTCGAAGTTACCGTGATCTTTGATGAGAGATGACCTGATCATGTGGTGACATGAAAGGTAGTAAGATGGTATTGTTGTAGCATGCCAGTCTTACGTCATTCGATTAAAATCCAACGTTAACGTGGACTGAGCCACGTTACCGTTCTTCCCCTTTCGTGCTGCCACATGTTTTCTGCAAAGAATACGGTTTAGTAAGTTGTTAACCTCTTTCCTTGTACACACCAAATAGAGGGGCCGGGATGAGGGTTCCATGGCCCTGGATTAAAGCCAGTCATCCGGTCAGGGGGCATGGGTGTTTCTGGTTGGGATCGAGAGGGGGGCACCCCTTAGAGCGCGCGTATATAAATTTGATCCCATGCTACGCGAGGTTGTAGCCTCCCCGTCTCAAGGTTTTTCTTGAACGTTGCCGAGGGTGATTCCTGGCATCGGAATGTTGAATGGGTGTGTACTGGTTAGATGTGTTTCTCCTAAAACACCGTAAACGGAACTAGTCCCCGTGACTACTGAAATCCGTTGGCTGTGGTTAAAGTACAAACTCTGCAGAGTCAAATCCTTCCGAGTCATCGTGTCCATGGTCAAGGACCATGGCCAGTATATCCATATCTATGTCAATCCTCGTGGTAAATCCCCGGTGAACGAGCTTGAGTGGTATACCCGTTTGAATTGTTATTCCTGTGGATGGACTAACCTTTATTTTATCTCGTACCTGAATATTCCCTTGAAATGAATTAAATTCATGAGCTACTGAATTATTAAGTTGTGAAATATAAGCCCTTTTGTGATGTCGCTCAGATGTCCGACTGTGGCACTCCCGTTATTTACTTTTGATATAAGCCCTTTATGTGATGTCGCTCAGACGTCCAACTGTGGCACTCTTGTCTTTTACTTTCAATATAAGCCCTTTTGTGATGTCGCTCAGACGTCCGACTGTGGCACTCTTGTCTTTTACTTTCAATATAAGCCCTTTATCTGATGTCGCTCAGACGTCCGACTGTGGCACGCCCGTTATTTACTTTTGATATAAGCCCTTTATGTGATGTCGCTTCAGACGTCCGACTGTGGCACGCACTGTTATTTTTTTTTCCATTATAAGCCCTTTATGTGGTGCCGCCTTGACGCCCGACTGCGGCATTGTTATTTCATTTGTATCCTTTCGAGGAGTCATTCAGACACTCGATTGGCCTTCAGTATTACTTTGGGATTTCGGGAGGACTACCGCCCGACTTCCCTTTTATTTCCCATGCATTGCCATCTCGTTGTTTGAGTACGTTCTATTAATCTGTTCATATGCATCATGTTTACATTTGTTATATCTTATGTCGGAACTGTCTTGCGAGTACTTTCATAGTACTCACCTGGCTTGTTGATTTGGCCAGATGTTGACGAAGGCGATCTCATGGATGAAGAGTTTGATAGTGAGTCCGACGCCTAGAGGAATCCCAGTCAGTCCCGTGCGATCCTGGATATTGGTCACTTGTATTATATACGCTTCCGCCACCCACAATAAGTATCCTCGAGCCTCACTCCGACGCTCGAAGAGCTGTTAGTTTCAGGAGTCATGTCACCCGCTTCACTGTGATTTATCCACCACCGCTTTTATTGTGAGTTAGTAGTTATGCCACCCTATCCACCTTTAAGTATTATTGGCGTGCTTGTAATAAATTGTTGAGCAGTCTCCGCTCAACCTTGTATTATATTTAGTACTCCTGGTTTCTCTTCTGTGATCAAGATATTGTCTGCCAGTGAGAAGGATTCTTCTCTATTGGTCCGTAAAAGGGATCGGTTTCTCAATAAATATTTTTATTGGAAAACCGGTCGTGACAACCCTACTTCCCACTAAGTTTCTTTTTTGATATTTTTTGATATTTTGCAGGTTTTATTAAGCAATCAATAGCTAACGTGCATTAATTTGGGACCTGGGGGTACGCTTCTCTGGTGGACCGAGCGATTTGCATGGATGTAGTTCGCATGCGGGACTACTAAAAGATAGAGACGAGGTGATCTTGTACTGGCTGCAGTGCATGAATGTGGGACCATCAGGAGAGAGAACCCAATTTTTCTTTGCATGCATGTGGGTCTCGCTCTAGCGTTATATGAATATTAGGGAATTTATAGGTCAGGAATTAAGGCAAACGGAGCGACGAGTGGGCCACAAGGCACCAAGGTGCGTCCCTGCCTTGCGGCTCCCTCGTTCATCTTCTGGTCTCCTCTCGAAACTTCCAGGGTCTCTTTATGTCCAGAAAAAATTATCAAAAAGTTTCGTCGTGTTTGGACTTTGTTTGGTACGGATTTCCTAAAAAACCAAAAACATGCAGAAACAGGAATTGACACTGGGCACTGAGTTAATAGGTTAGTCCATAAACACAATATAAAATGGCACATAAAGTATATAAAAATAATAATATAATAGAATAAAATAATAAAAAAATAGATACATTGGAGACGTATCACCGGCCAACGAGACTTCACTAGATCGTGAGATGTTACAAACGTCGGGGATTTCCAATGATGGTCTTATCCAGTGTGGCGACTTACAACGGGTATATATATATATATATATATATATATATATATATATATATATATATATATATATATATATATATATATAGACGTTTGGCTCCCGGGAGCCATGGAGGCCTTTTTATGAAAACAAATCAAAATTCAAACTTTTCGGTTTCAAAAAAATCTGAAAAAAATTGTGCAAGTAAACAAGTATGTTATTTCTATGTGTGTAAAATTTCAGAATGAAAAATGTTGAAATGCGACCTGTACAAAAAAGACAAATTCATGGTCTGGGAGGATGAATAGTATCATGTGTTAAAAAGCCCCAGATTTGTCTTTTTTGCACAGCCCTCATTTCAACGTATTTTGCCGTGAAAATTTATACACATGTGTGTTATGCCTTCATGTATACGTGTGTTTTTTTCAGAATTTTTTGAAATGTAGAAAATATGAAATTCGACAAAATTCAATTTTTTTAAAACCGAGCTCCATGGAGCTCGGCCTCCAAAGACAATATCCGTGTATATCTCCCACGTGTCGAGGCACGACTTGGAGGCATAACCGCATGGTGGTTTTGTCGCAAGAAGGGTCATCTTCACACAATCCCATGTAATGAACAAGAATGAGATAAAGAGTTGGCTTACAATCGCCAGTTCACACAAATACAAGTTAAACATACGTCATCCAAATTACAAACAAGGTCCGACTACGGAGCCAAAATAAAAGGAAGACAACCCCAAATGCTAGATCCGCGATCGTCCCAACTGGGCTCCACTACTGATCAACGGGAAACGAAACAAAGCAACGATCAAGAACTTCATCGAGCTCCCGCTTGAGCTGGGATGCGTCATCTACACTTGTTCATCGGCACCTGCAACTGTTTTGGTAGAATCTGTGAGTCACGAGCACTCAACAATCTCACACCCGCGAGATAAAGACTATTTAAGCTTATGGGTAAGAAAGGGGTAATGAGGTGGAGCTGCAGCAAGCACTAAGCAAATATGGTGGCTAACATACACAAATGAGAGCGAGAAGAGAAGCAGCGCAACGGTCGTGAAGCTAGAAGTGATCTTGAAACTACTTACGCACAACCATAACAAAAGAACCGTGTTCACTTCCCGGACTCCGCTGAAAAGAGACCATCAGAGCTACACACGCGGTTGATGCATTTTAATTAAGTCAAGTGTCAAGTTCTCTACAACCGGACATTAACAAATTCCCATCTGCCACATAACCGCGGGCACGGCTCTCGAAAGTTTATACCCTGCAGGGGTGTCCCAACTTAGCCCATCACAAGCTCTCACGGTCAATGAAGGATATTCCTTCTCCCGGGAAGACCCGACCAGGCTCGGAATCCCGGTTACAAGACATTTCGACAATGGTAAAACAAGACCAGCAAGACCACCCGACTGTGCCGACAAATCCCGATAGGAGCTGCACATATCTCGTTCTCAGGGCACACCGGACGAGCACTCCGTACAACT
>NC_057808.1:416782011-416789390 GCF_018294505.1 Triticum aestivum | reverse complement strand
GAAAACCCAAGGGAAAAAGGCTTAGGTAGGCAAATGTAAAACCAAGGTTGGGCCTTGCTGGAGGAGTTTTATACAAAGCGAACTGTCAAGGGGTTCCCATAACACCCAACCGCGTAAGGAACACAAAATCAAGGAACATAACACCGGTATGACGGAAACTAGGGCGGCAAGAGTGGAACAAAACATCAGGCATAAGGCCGAGTCTTCCACCCTTTACAAAGTATATAGATGCATTAATTAAATAAGAGATATTGTGATATCCCAAAATATCCATGTTCCAACATGGAACCAACTTCATCTTCACCTGCAACTAGCAACGCTATAAGAGGGGCTGAGCAAAAGCGGTAACTTAGCCAAGCAACGGTTTTCTAGGAAAGGATGGTTAGAGGCTTGACATGGCAATATGGGAGGCATGATATAGCAAGTGGTAGGTAGCGCGACATAGAAATAGAGCGAACAACTAGCAAGCAAAGATAGAAGTGATTTCGAGGGTATGGTCATCTTGCCTGAGATGCCGCAAGGAAGAAGAATGAGTCCATGAAGAAGACAAACGGACGTAGTCGAACGAATCCTCAGAACTCCGGAACGAAACCGAAGCTAATGAGGGAAGCAAACCGGAAAGAAGCAAACAACATGGTAAACAACCATCACATCAACATGGCATGATGCACAATCAAGTATGATGCAAGTCCGATTTAATGAGCATCGCATGGCAAAGTGCAACAAACAATACTACAAATTAAGTGGAGCTCAATATGCAACGAGTTGCATATTGACGAAACACCACATTTATTTATTTAGTTCTCTCCCGTTTATATAGCCAACAATATTAAATGTTATTAAACATGGCAAGGGGTGAAGCATAAGTAAACTAACTATTTAGGCAAGTTTATTTGAGGCCGGAACAACAAACAACAATTGTGGAAAATCCTCATATGCATATTTCGAATTTGCTACTGTTCTGTCCTAAACACAATTTTAATGCTGTTAAACAGCAAAATAAAGTGCACCATGTTAAACTAGGCATTTTTCTACCCCATTTACATATAAAGAACATTCAATTCGGAGCTACGGTTAATTAGTTATGAAATAATTCATTTTAACATGCTATTTATGCAAATTAATTCAAACAACACATTTAAACATTTTAAACATGGATGAAAGCAGCATATTATGAAACTAGATGAAATTTTAACCATTTTACATGTTTAAAACATTTTAATCCGATGCACGGTTGTTGAGTTATTATATGCATGAACATGAGGGTGCAAACTGTAAACATGCAGTTTTTCTGGAAATTAGCTAAATTCGCCGCAACAGGAAGAAAAAACATATCGGGCCGAATATGATGGAACTGGGCTGCTCACCACGGGCTGAGGCCCATGTCGGTGGAGGGGCTGAGGTAAGCGGCTGGGCCTTGGCAAAGAAGCAGGCTGGGCCTGGCGCTGGCTTGGTCAACGCGAGCGGGCGCGGGATGAGCGACCTGCTCGTTGTAGATGAAGCAAAGGCCGCGGCAGGGGATGGCGAGGCAGAGGACGCCGGCTGGCGATGCACTGGTGGCGCTGGAGGTGGCCGGAGGAAGCGGATCCGGGCGGCGAGGTAGCAGGCCGGCGGCGACGGCTGCTGCCGAAGGGGATCGAGGCGGCGTGGTCCTCCGCTGCTCGATGCAGAGGCTGGCGCGGGACTAGAAGCAGCAGACAAACAGGGGCGCGGCGGGACTTGACGAGATTCCGGCTCCAGGCGATGGAGGACGACGAGGAGGAGGCAGGGAACGCAGGGCCTTGGCGCGGGATGCGGTCAACGGGCGCAGGCGATCGAAGGCAAAGGGGACTTGGCGCTCGGGTCGTCCTCGACCTCGCGTGGGCTACCCCATGCAGAAGCACGGGAGGCAGAGGCGAGATGCAGAGGAGCGGCGGTGGTGAACTTGGCGTGCTAGGCGAGGAGAACGGGCGGAGGAGCATGCTCCCGTCCAGATCCAGCCGGATCGACGGCGAGGCGGGAGGCAACGACGGTGGCCATGGCTGCAGTCCTGTACAGAGGACAAAAGAGAGGGAAAGTCAAGGGAGAGGGAAATGGAGGACGGAGAGCACGGGTAGAAAAGGGGGACGGGGACGGCGCTCATCTGCTGGTTTGGTCGGCCGGCGGCGGGGCTGTCGGGGTGGCCGTCGTGGAGCGGCTGCAGCGGGTACGGGGACGAGAAGGAGCTACTGGTTGGGTGGATCGATGGATTGGGCAGCGCTGAAAACGAGGGAGATGGTCGGGGAGATTGGATCGGGAGGAGATCCCGAGGAAGAACTTGGAGCGGCGGCGGCGGGGAGGGACAAACCTCCTAGGTTTTAGGGTTAGGTTAGATTAGGTGAGGTTGGACTATAAATAGAGAAAGGAGAAAGATTTGGATCACCCGATCAAAATCAGACAGCTGAGAAAAAAATAGGTTAGGAAGTCCAATTAAGAAAACGGAGATGTTTTATAGATGTTTGGGGATGATCTGAACCCAACGGTCACGATAGTCTGGTTCGGGTTCGGGGAAGTTTCGGACACGCACGCGAGGGGGGCCGCGGGCCAACGAGAGAGGTTAGGTGGTCACGGTCAAGAGGGAGGCGAAAACCCGATTGGTCTGGAACGGTTAACGAAGACAAGGGGTACGCGGCAACTACGAGCAACTACATGTTTTATGAAAACATGCGGATGCAATGCGATGATGAATGCAACAAACAAATAAAACACACAGCGACAACAAAAACAAGGAAGGCGTCTGAAGCGTCGGTCTCGGGGCGTCACAACACTCCTCCACTTACAAGAGATCTCGTCCCGAGATCTAGGGATGGCACCGGAGAGAAAAGGAAGAGGAAGAGGTAAAACAAAGTTGCTTCTTGACAAAAGAGTGAAACCACGAACCTTGAGAGGTTGAACAAATTGAAAGAAATAATACAATGGAGATGAATGAGATTGCAAATTCTCCGTTGGACAAGAGGAACAAGGAACAACATCGGAAACTTGGAGGTTGAGGATATGAATGACGAGTCCAACGGTCAAAAGTGCATTTGAAACACTCTGATCAAAAGGGGATGAGATATAAAGAATCGGGCAGCACTTCGGTTAAAAGAGGGGCAACACTTGAGACGATGAAAATGACTTGAAAAGAGGACAAGACACTCCAGTTAAATGGATAAGCCAGGAAAAGAATATGATCTTGGCCAAACGATATGATTGATCGAAGAGAGCAACATCACAATGCCTCCGGTAGAAGTGAAAGGATGAAATGCAAAGAACGAAGAAGAGGAAACAACAAATTCTCCCTCCAATGAATTTGAAAGAGCATCCTTAGGAGAATGGCTTGGATGGAGTTGTTGGAAAACCAACAACGAAAAGAATAAGCTTGTAGTGGGCTTATGGGAACATCTCAACATTATGAGGTGACAAACGACCACTAACGAAAAACAATTGATTGCTTGAGAGCAACGAAGAGGTGAAAACTTCTTTCATCGTGAGAATAGGAGGAAAACTTGGATTATTGATAAGCACCACAATAGCAACATTCCTTAGGGAAGGCTTTAGGTGAAATATAACCCAAGATAACTCCAATGAAGAGATTGATGGATTTAAAATACCTCATTCTTGACAACATGTGAATCGCGAAACAAGAATGGAAATTGTCAAGAATGATATAACGCCATCTCAAAAGATAAGGTAGGAAGAATTGCACTTCGGAATGCAAGACGAAGGATGCTTGGAATCCACAAAACAAAACTTGGGTTGAACACCATGTTTATTTTAGAGTATAGCTTGGCGGATCTTAACTCCGAGAGAAATCTTGAAGAACAATTGAAGATTGAAAGGAAACCTTGATGAACCACCATGTGGAGTCTCCATGAAGAACTCCGGTAATAAAAGGATGATAAAAAAAGAGAAGTTGAGAACACAAGGTGAAGCCTTGCAATATTTAGATGGAGCTTCGCGAAGAGATAATGCGGAAAACTTGGAACTCCGGAAAAGAAAAGATGAAGGATCTCGAACCGAGAATAATGACATGATGAACAACTTTGGAAAGAAGAAACTAGATCACTTGGATGGAACAATAATAAGAATTATGTTATGCGTATCCTTCACCAATTTAAATTGATGACAAGCAATGGATTTGGCATACTACTTATTCTCGTAGAAAGGATTAAGAGAGATATACCGTAAACTTGAAGAAGGTATTGATGGAACCACCGGTGGGATTTGGAAACAACGAATGAATTGATATGAGAACAAAGAAAGAGGAATCTTAGACGGACCACCGTAAGAATGGAAAACAATTGAAGAAAAGAGGACGAAACACCGTAAGAATTAAAGAACGAGCGAAGATACTCGAGGGAATTTAGATACATGAGAACGGATATATCACGAGCTGACTAGAGGATACTTGAACGATGCACCGGAAGAATATGGAGATGAACGAAGAGACATCAATTTAGAATAATTGGAGAACGAGGCTGAAAACTTAGAACGAAGAAATCTTCTGAAATGATGGCCTTTGGATGATCAAGAAACGAAAACAACTCATGAAATGCTCCGGATGGGTAAGAAAAGAATTGCGCGATTGGAAACAATTTGAGAGGATGGCAACAACTTAGAACCCCGCATCTTTGAGAGAACGGATAAGATTGAAGAGAAACTCTTCTTTGGTCTTCAAATGTTGAGAATGATGACGAGAAACACCACCATGAATTGTTGAGGCACTCCGGAATGAAAATTAGGAAGGTTGAACCAACGATGGAAAGGATTTAAAAGATCTTGGAGGAAGACATTTGACTGATGATAATTCATTCTTACGTCAAACTTGGAAAATAATTTGAGAGTAACTCCGGGAAGATTAGAAGAGTCAGGTAAGATCCTAGGAAAAGACCCGTGGGTTAGGGCCCACTCAAAAGAAACACATTCGAATGATTACTTGAAAGGGAGATTGCACCGGTTGATTTATATGGCTTGAATGAGATAACAACCTCGAAATAACTTGAACGGATTAAGAATGGAAACACGAATCTTCTGAGATATCTTCGGCACTCCGGAACAATTGAATGGCGAGAAGTGAATGATTAATTGGTGCACCGGAATGAGAAAGCATTGTGAAATGAGGAAAGGGATATGATCGACAAAGCTTGAATTGAATCCACCGGAGAAGAAAAGAGAACGAAGAATGATAAACTAGTAAAGCATCTTCATGAGAACCACCGGGTAAGAACATTGAAGGAAAGGAATGGAGAGACTTCCCATCAATAAAAAGGATACTTGGTTAAGAAATCTAAGTCCTTGAAGAAAAAGGGAGGGAGGGCGGGAAAACAAAGACGACTTGGTACGGATGAAACAGACACCGTTGAGACAACTGAGAGGTGATCTTGCGAATGTTGAAATGATCGGAACCACTTGAAGATAAGCACGCCGGTTGGAAAGGATTGAAAAGACAACCTTGATGAACAAGAAGGATTAGCATCCACATAGAAATATGAGAACACCACTTAGAATAAGGTATGGAATCAACACTTGGCATTGAAGCAACTCGAATACCACAAAACAAAACAAAACAAAGGATTTGGCTTGCAGAATAAGCCGGAAACAAACATATGATAGATCCCATATCGTATCATGTGTGTGTTGGAAAGATATCCTACAAGATACTTGAATTCCCACTTATAAACTCCCGAAACTTTCTGGTTATGCAATCTGGTGTTGGGGATACAGGGGACGCAATATATCTCACCCAAACTAACAATCCCTAGATCCAGCTGTATCCATCCGTCAACACATAACCAAGAAAACTCCAGAAATCTTGTACGTCAACCTTCGAAAAGCATCCGTTATACGAGTTATGGCAATACTCCCGAACTCCCGCCCCAGTACTGGATGGCGTTGAGGTGATCTCACCAACAACTGCATAAAAGAGATTTTCGATGTCGGTGAAACTCAGGTATCCCAGAACTGCAACGATAAAATTGTGACGACAACACCTCGGAGCTCAACTCCCCGGGACACTGCCACAACCCCTAAATGTCAGGAGGCACCAAGAACAATGTTCTCGTCACAAGAATATCGGGACGATTCTAAGATACCCGCGTGATCCTAAATTTTTTTAGTGAAATTTTAGGAGAGGAAAGACAAAACATCTACGTCAGGAGACCTCACCAGAGCGACGAAGGGACCGAGGAGTAAAAAGAATCCAACTCTCCGATGTATATAATCCTAAGACTCAAAACATTTTGTTCTAGACTCAACAACGTCAGCGATTCGATCAAGCAGGGGGCTCCTAAGTCGGGGATGGCTCTGATTACCAACTTGTAACGCCCATGATGCGGCTATATCTCCCACGTGTCGAGGCACGACTTGGAGGCATAACCGCATGGTGGTTTTGTCGCAAGAAGGGTCATCTTCACACAATCCCATGTAATGAACAAGAATGGGATAAAGAGTTGGCTTACAATCGCCACTTCACACAAATACAAGTTAAACATACATCATCCAAATTACAAACAAGGTCCGACTACGGAGCCAAAATATAAGGAAGACAACCCCAAATGCAAGATCCGCGATCGTCCCAACTGGGCTCCACTACTGATCAATGGGAAACGAAACAAAGCAACGATCAAGAACTTCATCGAGCTCCCGCTTGAGTTGGGATGCGTCATCTACACTGGTATCATCGGCACCTGCAACTGTTTTGGTAGAATCTGTGAGTCACGAGCACTCAGCAATCTCACACCCGCGAGATCAAGACTATTTAAGCTTATGGGTAAGAAAGGGGTAATGAGGTGGAGCTGTAGCAAGCACTAAGCAAATATGGTGGCTAACATACGCAAATAAGAGCGAGAAGAGAAGCAGCGCGACGGTCGTGAAGCTAGAAGTGATCAAGAAGTGATCCTGTAACTACTTACGCACAACCATAACACAAGAACCGTGTTCACTTCCCGGACTCCGCCGAAAAGAGACCATCACGGCTACACACGCGGTTGATGCATTTTAATTAAGTCAAGTGTCAAGTTCTCTACAACCGGACATTAACAAATTCCCATCTGCCACATAACCGCGGGCACGACTCTCGAAAGTTTATATCCTGCAGGGGTGTCCCAACTTAGCCCATCACAAGCTCTCACGGTCAACGAAGGATATTCCTTCTCCCGGGAAGACCCGATCAGGCTCGGAATCCCGGTTATAAGACATTTCGACAATGGTAAAACAAGACCAGCAAGACCACCCGACTGTGCCGAAAATCCCGATAGGAACTGCACATATCTCGTTCTCAGGCACACCGGATGAGCACTCCGTACAACTAAAACTAGGCCTCAAGTTTCCCCGAGGTGGCGCTGCAAAGGACTCTAGTTCGGACCAACACTTAGAGGAGC
>NC_057808.1:416754392-416781748 GCF_018294505.1 Triticum aestivum | reverse complement strand
GAAAACCCAAGGGAAAAGGCTTAGGTAGGCAAATGTAAAACCAAGGTTGGGCCTTGCTGGAGGAGTTTTATACAAAGCGAACTGTCAAGGGGTTCCCATAACACCCAACCACGTAAGGAACACAAAATCAAGGAACATAACACCGGTAGGACGGAAACTAGGGCGGCAAGAGTGGAACAAAACACCAGGCATAAGGCCGAGTCTTCCACCCTTTACCAAGTATATAGATGCATTAATTAAATAAGAGATATTGTGATATCCCAATATATCCATGTTCCAACATGGAACCAACTTCATCTTCACCTGCAACTAGCAACGCTATAAGAGGGGCTGAGCAAAAGCGGTAACTTAGCCAAGCAACGGTTTGCTAGGAAAGGATGGTTAGAGGCTTGACATGGCAATATGGGAGGCATGATATAGCAAGTGGTAGGTAGCGCGGCATAGCAATAGAGCGAACAACTAGCAAGCAAAGATAGAAGTGATTTCGAGGGTATGGTCATCTTGCCTGAGATCCCGCAAGGAAGAAGAACCAGTCCATGAAGAAGACAAACAGACGTAGTCGAACGAATCCTCACAACTCCGGAACGAAACCGAAGCTAACGAGAGAAGCAAACCGGAAAGAAGCAAACAACATGGTAAAGAACCATCACATCAACTTGGCATGATGCACAATCAAGTATGATGCAAGTCCGATTTAATGAGCATGGCATGGCAAAGTGCAACAAACAATACTACAAATTAAGTGGAGCTCAATATGCAACGAGTTGCATATTGACGAAACACCACATTTATTTATTTAGTTCTCTCCCGTTTATATACCCAACAATATTAAATTTTATTAAATATGGGAAGGGGTGAAGCATAAGTAAACTAACTATTTAGGCAAGTTTAATTGAGGCCGGAACAACAAACAACAATTCCGGAAAATCGTCATATGCATATTTCGAATTTGCTACTGTTCTGTCCTAAACACAATTTTAATATTGTTAAACATCAAAATAAAGTGCAGCATGTTAAACTAGGCATTTTTCTACCCCATTTACATATAAAGAACATTCAATTCGGAGCTACGGTTAATTAGTTATGAAATAATTCATTTTAACATGCTATTTATGCAAATTAATTCAAACAGCACATTTAAAATTTTTAAACATGGATGAAAGCAGCATATTATGAAACTAGATGAAATTTTAAGCATTTTACATGTTTAAAACATTTTAATCCGATGCACGGTTGTTGAGTTATTATATGCATGAACATGAGGGTGCAAATTGTAAACATGCAGTTTTTCTGGAAATTAGCTAAATTCGCCGCAACAGGAAAAAAAACATATCGGGACGAATATGATGGAACTGGGCTGCTCACCACGGGCTGAGGCCCATGTCGGTGGAGGGGCTGAGGTAAGCGGCTGGGCCTTGGCAAAGAAGCAGGCTGGGCCTGGCGCTGGCTTGGTCAACGCGAGCGGGCGCGGGATGAGCGACCTGCTCGTTGTAGATGAAGCAGAGGCCGCGGCAGGGGATGGCGAGGCAGAGGACGCCAGCTGGCGATGCACTGGTGGCGCTGGAGGTGGCCGGAGGAAGCGGATCCGGGCGGCGAGGTAGCAGGCCAGCGGCGACGGCTGCTGCCGAAGGGGATCAAGGCGGCGTGGTCCTCCGCTGCTCGATGCAGAGGTTGGCGCAGGACTAGAAGCAGCAGACGAACAGGGGCGCGGCGGGACTTGACGAGATTCCGGCTCTAGGCGATGGAGGAGGAGGAGGAGGAGGCAGGGAACGCAGGGCCTTGGCGCGGGATGCAGTCAACGGGCGCAGGCGATCGAAGGCAAAGGGGATTTGGCGCTCGGGTCGTCCTCGACCTCGCGTGGGCTGCCCCACACAGAAGCACGGGAGGCAGAGGCAAGATGCAGAGGAGCGGCGGT
This sequence comes from Triticum aestivum, assembly GCF_018294505.1. Taxonomy (NCBI): domain Eukaryota; kingdom Viridiplantae; phylum Streptophyta; class Magnoliopsida; order Poales; family Poaceae; genus Triticum; species Triticum aestivum. The sequence goes on along the minus strand of NC_057808.1, from coordinate 416,779,833 downwards.
GGCAAACTTGGCGTGCTAGGCGAGGAGAACGGGCGGAGGAGCATGCTCCCGTCCAGATCCAGCCGGATCGATGGCGAGGCGGGAGGCAACGATGGTGGCCATATTTGCAGTCCTGTATAGAGGACAAAAGAGAGGGAAAGTCAAGGGAGAGGGAAATGGAGGACGGAGAGCACGGGAAGAAAAGGGGGGACGGGGACGGCGCTCATCTGCTGGTTTGGTCGGCCGGCGGCGGGGCTGTCGGGGTGGCCGTCGTGGAGCCGCTGCAGCGGGTACGGGGACGAGAAGGAGCTGCTGGTTGGGTGGATCGATGGATTGGGCAGCGCTGAAAATGAGGGAGATGGTCGGGGAGATTGGATCGGGAGGAGATCCCGAGGAAGAACTTGGAGCGGCGGCGGCGGGGAGGGACAAACCTCCTAGGTTTTAGGGTTAGGTTAGATTAGGTGAGGTTGGACTATAAATAGAGAAAGGAGAAAGATTTGGATCACCCGATCGAAATCAGTCGGTTGAGAAAAAAAATAGGTTAGGAAGTCCAATTAAGAAAACGGAGATGTTTTATAGATGTTTGGGGATAATCTGAACCCAACGGTCACGATAGTCCGGTTCGGGTTCGGGGAAGTTTCGAACGCGCACGCGAGGGGGGGCCAACGAGAGAGGTTAGGTGGTCACGGTCAAGAGGGAAGCGAAAACCCGATTGGTCTGGAATGGTCGACGAAGACAAGGGGTACGCGGCAACTACGAGCAACTACAAGTTTTATGAAAACATGCGGATGCAATGCGATGATGAATGCAACAAACAAATAAAACACACGGCGACAACGAAAACAAGGAAGGCGTCTAAAGCGTCGGTCTCGGGGCGTCACAATATATATATATATAGGGTGCGTCTATTATGATAACACCCCTTAAGAGTCTTATTCTAATAACACCAGCCTTATTCTCCACATCCCCCACCAGATCGTCACCGCCCCACCCCTCCCGACCTTCTACCGCGGCAGCGGCCTGGGAGCGCTGCCGCCCCTCCCCTCCTGGCCTTCTTCCGCGGCAGCGGCCTGGAAGCGCCGTCGCCCCTCCCCTCCCGGCCTTCTTCCGCGGCGGCGGCCTGGGAGCGATGCCGCCCCTCCCCTCCCCGCTTTCTCCTGCGGCAGCGGCCTGGGAGCGCCACTTCCCCTCCCCTCCCGGCCTTCTTCCGCGGCAGCGGCCGGCAGCGACGCCGCCCTTCCCCTCCAGGCCTTCTTCCGCGGTAGTGGCCAAGCAGCGCCGCCGCCCATCGCCTCTCGGCCTTCTTCCGCGGCAGCAACCGAGCAACACCTCCCCCACCAGCATATCATCCTTCTTCCGCGGCAGCAGCTCGGTAGCGCCGCCACCGAACTCCTCCGGGCCTGCAATTACCTGTACTTCATCAGATGTGGATTGGTGCTGCCTTGACATCAAACCAATTCGAGCGAGGAGGACCGTGCGCAAGGTTCCTTCATCCACGGCAGCTCCTTGGATTAAGTCTGCATCGACCTTCAGAGCAAATCCTCCGTCTCCGTTCACCTTGAGCAACGTCCAGACCACTCATGAACTTCTAAAGGGAAAGTGGACTGCACGGGCGAACGCGAAAGTTGTGAAGACGGACGAGAAGGGAACTTCCTCTTGCAAACGCAAGAAATCACTACAACACGAGGTAAGCAGTACACATCCTCAACCATATCAGTTTAGTTATTCCAGCCAAAGCAGTACACGCAGTCCAGTACGCCTACAAAAACGATGCAGTGCGGTTGCTTCGGTTCGTTGTGGGGGAAAATGCAGTGAACTTGCTCGGTTATGCAGTACGCTTGTGTAGGTTCATTACGGACAACGATGCAGTGCGGTTACTTCAGTTCACCTTGCAGGGTGATGCAGTCAGCGTGCATTAGTTTCCAGTACCATTTGAAACACATTGCAGTTCACATGATTCAGTTTATTTTGCCTGACAATGCAACTCGGTCATTTTGTGTGCAGGAAATGACGTTCAGCAGATACAAAATGCCGCGCATAATTGACAACCCAGGGAACAACAACTTTCAGAAGAGTAAAGCTTCTTCTGAAAGAGATACTGGCTAGGTTACCCCTGAAATTCCTCGAGGATTCTTCACGACAACAAACAGGGTCCAGTACTCTCCGGAAGAGGATGTTTTTCCAGGGAGAAGAGGTAGTCGAGGATGACGACGATGTCACCTTCATCTGGGAGGGCACTCACCGACAGGAGGATGAAGATGACGACGATGAAGATGAGCCAATAACAGTTCTCAACCCAGAGTATAAGCACGAGTTCACTATGTTTGGTCAGCATGTCCGAACAGACAATGATGATGCAGTTGAACACGATGTTACAGCAGATGATGAATATGATTATGACTATGATGATGTGCCACCGCTCCAAAATTTTCAATACAATCCAGTTAGACATCATCACAACACTGGATTACCACCACATCCACCTGCTGCACCCCAAAACAGAGGTCAGCGTCCACCTGCTGCACCAAAAAACAGAGCTCCAAGCAGACCTACTGCATCAACTTCGACACTGCGACCACCAACGGTGCCTCGGTCAAAAGTCAACAGCAGGTACAAATCCTCCTCACTATTGCCGTTGCGAGATCCTCAACTACTCAAATCTGCTATAACCCCGCCATGTCCAATACAACCCGGCGAGCTGCAAACACCATCGGGTGAACGACTCTACACACATGTAAGTTTGTGTTCTAAAAAAAAATAATAGTTGCAGTCCATTCAGATAACATTGCAGTGCACACTGATATTTCTTGTGAGGTTTGACCTAGCATCTAATACATTAGATTCTTCTGAAAACTTATGAACATTGCAATGCTTTATTAAACTCGTATGCACTCCTCGTATTTAAAAAACAGAACAAAACAAATTATCTCATAGAGCATTGCACTTAATGCAGGATAAAAACATGCCGCTGAACCTCATACCTGCCGCTGGAATGAAGTTCACCACGTACAACAAGGCATGGGACTTTTACAACAATTATGCAAGATGTGCAGGGTTTGGCATACGCAAGAGGGCAAAACACAGGACAAATGCCTACATTGTCTGCTCAAGAGAAGGGACGCACAAGTAGACTGTGTCAGATTATCACCGGAAACATCAAAAGACATAAAAAAGGATTGACTGCAAGGCGAAGATTAGAGTCAAAAAGAGGAAGGATGGCAAATTTGTGATAGAAATGGTTGAACTCAACCACAATCACAAGATGCTGGAAAGCCCTAGGATGCTTTTGCACATGCGATCGCACAAAAAAGACGATCCTTTGATAGACCAGTTAGTGAAAGACATGCAACTGGACAACCACACACACGCTCAGATGATGTCAACGCTGTGGCGTATGTCCGGTGGTCTGCAGTACATGGGACATACTAGCCGCGACTGGGTAAACAAGTAAGCACATCACAAACCATATCGCTTGAGCATCCTGTCGGTAATTATTTCCTGTTTGATGAGATGAGTTTGCATTGCGTTTGAAAATGCAGGAAACAAAAGTTTGCCAGAGAAGTGTCCCAAGATGACGTCAAGAAACTTCTGGATTTCTTCGAGAATATGCAGAAGATAAACCCAGAGTTTTTCTATGATTATGACGTTGATGCAGATAACCGTGTAAGAAACGTCTTTTGGGCCAACGCAAGTTGCAAAGGATCGTATGAAGATTTTGGAGACTGCGTTACATTTGACACGACGTATAAAACTAACAAATTCCACATGCCGCTGGGAGTCTTCGTGGGAGTGAACCGTCATCTACAGAGCACCATGTTTGTTGTTGCACTCATGCGAGATGAAGCAATACCGTTGTTCGAGTGGGTTTTCAAAACATTTCTGAGGTGTATGAACAACAAGCCGCCAATCTGCATGCTCACAGGTACAAAAAAACACCTACATACTTACGTTTGTTTGGTGCACTTATATTTCTTCCATCTATCTTACACACACAAACAACTTAATAAAAAAACACTATTTGTGCCTTCTCAGACCAGTGTTCTTTGATGAAGGTAGCATTTAAAACTATCCTCCCACATACTCTGCATAAGTTGTGTCGGCGGCATATCATGAAGAAGTACAAAGACCACCTCGCCTTGCTATATAAGGCGCATGAGAAACTCAAGGATGACCTCAATGCGGTGCTGAACCACCCACTAATGCCGTCAGAATTTGAACGAGCATGGAAGGACCTCATTCAGAGATACAACTTGCAAGACGATGAAGTGATGATTTCGCTGTGGGATGACAGGCACGAGTGGATCTCGGCTTACTACAAGGAAATTTTCTGTGCTCGGATGACTTCCACACAGAGAAGCGAGAGCATGAACCACATATTGAAGAAATTTTTTGTCAAAGAGAAGCATGATCTCCATTTGTTTGCTCAGCAGGTGGACAAGTGCATTCAGACCAGGAAGGCCGTCGAGCACGCAGAGACAGTAGCAAATGAGGTAAACAAAATGTCAATCAAAAACTGCTAAAAATATAACAACAAAAACAAACAATTTTTTCATTTCTCTGGTTCGTAACAGTGCATTTCTGATCATGCAGTCAGAGGTAAAGACAACAACCCAGTTTGGGTTCGAAGTTCAGCTATCAAAAGTGTATACAAGGGCAGTGTTTGCAGATTTCGAAGAAACACTCTACCGTAGCACTGCATTCAGAGCAGAACGGTGCGCTGAGAACCCAACAAAGTATCTCGTACACCACTACAACAGATCGGATGCATTTGACTGGGCAAGGCATAATTTCCAAGTGGTCTCCGATGAACAGAAAGGTGTCTACGAATGTGAGTGCAAACTCTGGACACACACAGGTGAGACTCCTATCACAAAAAATTCTAGTTTCTGATAGTCATGCACGGAAGCTCACTTACTGAACTTTAAAAGTCCACATGCATGACTAATTCACAAAACCAAATGAAGTTCACTTCTTTAAAATGAACAAATAACGAAAAAATATGTGTTTATTAATTTCATGCAGTTCACTTACAAAACCAAGAAATCATGTGTTGTCTGCAGGGCTCTTTTGCGTCCATTTGTTATGCATGCTTTCTCATTTGAGAGTACTCAAGATTCCTAAGGTGTACATCATGAAAAGATACACCCGTAATGCAAGATCAAATGCAACGTTTGACAGAAGAGACTATGAACAAACAGCACCAGATGGAACCTCGCTTTTTTGCCGTAGAAAATTGCTGACAGAAACATCAATGGACCTTGCAAACAGAGCGACAAGGTCCGACGCTGGGTGCCACAGAGCGTTGTCTGGTATGAGGGCACTGATCGAGGAAGTTGATGTGCTCAACGAAGAAGAAGCAGCAGCAAAACTAAATCAAGCAGAGAAATCCCAACATGACAATAATGCCGAGCAAGTAGAAAATACTGAACACAGCAGAACTGTTGCTATAAAAAAAGAAATAATTCTTCCACCTCCTGTTTCAAACACAAGAGGAAGGAAGAAAGGGGCGACGCAACCCAGAAAAAGGTTTCATGCAAGGAGAAAAATGATGAAAAAACAGTAAGCCACAGCCTGAGCTGGACAGTGATGGTCACCCACTGGGAATAAGAAAGTGCAAGACATGTAATGAAATCAGCGGCCACAATTCCAGGACATGTACAAAAAGACATGAACAAGAAAACCGAGGACACGGCGATGCACAACCAAATAGAAATTCCACTCACAACACTAAGAAATGGACGAAACCGAGACGCTGTAGCATCTGCAAAAAGAGGAAGAGACACAATTCAAGAACCTGCCCCAAAAGAACAAGATCAGAAAATGAGGAAGATGAAGAAGATGAAATCAAAGAAGAAGATGGTGACACAACTGAAGAAGAAATGGATTATGAAGAAGCAGATGAAGAAGAGGAGGAAGAAGAGAGTGATGAGGACGAAGAACATGAAGATACTGAAGAAGCAGTGGCTTATGGAGAAACAGATGATGAAGATGAGGAAGAGGAAGAAGAGGAGGAAGAAGAGAGTGAAGAGGACGAAGAACATGAAGAAATAATGCCAACAAGACCACCACAAGGGAATGATGCTGTACAGAAACAACCGAGAACGACACCACTTTCAAAAAACAAGGTAGGAGCACGAAAGGATGCAGTTCACAGGACTCAAAAACAAAAGCCACCATCAACCAGCACGCGGGGAGCAAAGAAGGATGCAGTTCACAGCACTGGAAAACGAAAGCAGCCATCAACCAGCACGCGGGGAGCAAAGAAGGATGCGGTTCACAACACTCAAAAACAAAAGCCACCATCAACCAGCACGCAGGGAGCAAGGAAGGATGCGGTTCACATCATTGGAAAACGAAAGCAACCATCAACAAGCACGCGGGAGCAAAGAAGGATGCAGTTCACAACACTCAAAAACAAAAGCCACCATCAACCAGCACGCGAGGGACTACAAACACAACGGTGCAGAGACAAGAACCAGCAACACCGCCACGGAAAACAAAAGAAAGTGCGACATTAGACACGCTCCAGTCACCGCGGAGAAGCAGCAGGTTAACGACCAAATAGATGAACTTCAATAAATTAATCATATGCATAGCAGTTTGCTTATCTGTATGACTTATGTATCAGTTTAAATTTTGTGTAAACACAAATTTCCCACTGACTATGAGTTATTCAACTAAACCATCTAAAGAGAAATGGTGTATAGAGTATACCATATATATAGCAGTCTAGAGTAAAACTTTGACACATATTGATCCAAAAACAATGTAAAAAATGCAGTTAGCTCACTAGCAGCATGAAGTTCAGAATAATAATTGAAGCGGTTCAGATCACAAAAGTGCTTATTACAAAACACATCAAAAAGATGAAGCATTCAACACGCAAAAGTACTTATTACAAATCAACCTCATAACCTTAACCAATCACGTCAAACGTGATTCTAACCGTACGATCCTCGAGTTCAAAGAAGTTGAGGACAACAACTTGCTCAGACTTCAGGCCACTATCAATGACAAATTCCTTCTACCCTTTCTGCAGACACAGCCGCCCGTCAACGCCTACACGGTACTTGGCTGGTTTAAGGTGTCCATTACCAAGAATAACTTGGAGAATTCCCTTCTTCTTGAGCCGGAGATACCTAACAGCTCGTTGGGGAATTTTCTGCAAAAAAGCAGTACAGATTAAACACAATCTAATGTGCAGTGCGGAACTTGCAAACAAGAAGTACGCTTAGAACTATTATGAAGTTCTTGAGACTACCTGCATGTAGTACAAAACGTACAAGCGGGGAAAATTATGGAAACTATTACTTCTCATCTAGTATCTAAGCAGTTCACATATTGTAACCATGCAAAATAAAACACGAGCTCCATGCACACAAGCAAAAAAATAAAACAAGATATAAGTACAAAGTGTAGTACACTTCAATAAAACAAAATAAGTAGAAGTTGAGACTAGTACGGAATTATAGAAAAAAAGAAAACACAAAGAAAAAATCAGATCAAGCGAAAAATACCATCTTGTAGTGAGTCTCCACATCTGTTGGCGTAAGCTGATGGACAAAAGGACTTGTGCGGCCAAGGCCACGACGAAGCAGGGCAGAATAGAACACAGAAACGTTAATGTGGCCCATATCCAATCCTTCGGTGAATACTGTGCCATATGCAAGCTGCTCCGCTCGCCCAGCTCGGCACAATACCTTCCCCCCACGACGAGCACGACGGGCCTGCGAGCAAGCTGAGCAATCATAGTGCATCGGCACACCACAACCATGGCCGCAGCAGGAGAGATTCGCGCAGGGGCCTGGAGCCATCGCAACAAAAACCTAGAAAAGGAAAAAAATAAAGAGAGGCTAGAGAAAGGAGAGAAGTTGCGGCTAGAGGAGAAATGAACTGCAAAGGAAGGGTAGAAGTTGGCCTACATTTATAGAAGAGGAATGCAAAAAGGTCAAAACTAAAAATTAAAGGGGACTTAATGAAAATTACATTACCAAGAATGAAGGACAATCAATAAAGGTTTATGTTACCAAAGAAAAAGTCTTACCAGGAAGTTCTACAAAGACTTTGACTGCTGAAATTCCCACGAACTAACCGCAGATCATTAAATAATAATTCTCTAAAAAATTATAATCCACAGACCATTTTTCGTGTGCAGTTCTCCAAAGTCTTACCAGGAAGTTCACTATATGTGTGCATGAAGTGCAGTACATGCTCAAAATGAAGCACAAAGAAAAGCGCTTTCGCGCAGTGCACAAAAGCAGAATTAGTGCACCTGATGTAGTCCTTAAATGTAAGCCATGCAGTCCGCATCGTTGGCATAACCAGTCACAACTTTAGTACAAAGAAGCATGCACGCAGTGCAAAATGTGTACACTTGCAGCACAGGACCATGACGAATGCAGTGCACATAGAGGCAACAAAGCAGTGCACACTTGTACACTAGAAAAAATGCTACTAAGAGGGAAACAATAAAGATAAATGCTACCAATGCAGTGCACAAAAATGTAGCGCAAACATGTGTAGTACAGAATGCGTGCACATGCAGTACAGAACCCTGATCAATGTAGTGCACGGATGATTTGCTAAGCAGTGCACGCCCCTGCATTACAATGAAAAAAATTTGACCACCATAGGTGCATCCGGCTCCAGCCAGTCTCATAGTAGGTCTGCGCCCACCGTAGGCGAGTCGTTCTGAGCCACAATGCATGGGGCCGGGCGCACATGGGCCCATAGGTCAGAGAGCATAGAGCAGCGAGTGCCGTGCATCCAAATAAGTAACCACAGGAGTTCGACACGGTTGCCTCGCCAACGCTTATAAACAGGTCGGGCGCGCCTTCCGCGGGCGAGGTGGGACTAAACATTAGGCCGGACACAACGCACCGGGAACCAGCCGTGCTCACAGGCCGACTTGGGCCCAATGCGTCTTCACTCCCCGAACACAGGCCCAACAAGGCCCACTAAGAAAAAACAATAACTTCAAAAATAAAACATCAAAGAAAAATGAGAAACATTTTTTAAATGAATAACAACAACAAAAGAAAATGTGCGTGGCCACTGCTAGAAACTACAGTTCGCTATTAATAAATAAAACGCAGGAAGCCCGAAGTCAACATACAAATGCAGTCCGCGACGTCCAACAATGCAGTTCTCCACGTGGAAGCACGAAGTATTAATTTTTCTGAAATGCAGTTCTCTTTCTACTGCATTGCAGTATGGCTAAAATGAAGAATGCAGCCCTGTTAGTTGAGCAAAGAAGTCCGTTATAAAATAAAGAACTACATGAAAGAACTCCATCAAGAAACTAAATGTGCGTACATCTGTATGAATACGAATCCGATATAATTCAGTGCACGAAGAATAAACTTCACTTCCATGCAGTACACTATATGGACGTACGCAATTCCGTTCTGATAGCAAAGAAGTGCACTTCCTAGGAAAATTCACCGAAAACACAATCATCACATTTTCTGACAGTTGCGTCCATACCTGAACAAGTCACGAAAAAAGAGGCGACGACGTTCCGGATTTCCAACGCACTAACAGAGCCTCCTCATAGCAGAACCTCTCTGTAGTTGCCACGTAACTGAAAACAGAGCCCCACCACGCTACCACCCCGCTCCACCTCTCTGACGTCCTGTCAAGGAGATTAGAGGAGAGCAGAGGAGAAAACAGAACTGCTTCGTACCCCAAAAAACCCCATTGCATCTTCTTCTCCACACTTCCTTTCAGTAACCTCTCTCTCCAGAACAAACACGAGAGAGCAGAGCAGAGTCATGGTGGATGCACCTCTGTACAAGCAACGCCACAGGTACACCAGGGAGCTCCATGACGTCGACCTCCACGGCAACCACAAGCTCCACGTCGTTTGCACAAGCAAGGGTGAAGACGTGGACAAGATGTGTTCCACGCTCAGGAGGAAGCTAGGTGGAATGCCCGTCAAACTAGTTGGCGTTGACCAATTCCATCGTCCCTAGTTCCATGGACACCAGAAGATTCCACTCCAGCCTATCACAAAAAACAAAAATAGTGAGGAGCAATCCACATAATACACAAAAGAGGTTCAAAGCCACAAAAAACCTAGAACATACATTATCAGCGCCAACACTAGCGTCCTGATGGTTCATTTCATCCAAAATATGCCCAACATCCTTCTCATACCGACCGCATTTTTCCTCCCGTGAATGTCTCAATTGAGCATAGGAAGACCGAACATTCGTCACTGCAATCTTCAGGCTTTCAATCACACCACAATCAAAATTGTGAGCAGCAACAATATCTTCATCTCGTGGGCCATGGCCAACAGGGAAAAAACCAGCAACTGTCCTCAACCTGTCACCAGAGGTTGGCAAATCTTCAGTCAACTTCAAAACCTTCAGAAGAAGCTCATCAATCTCCTCGTGTTTTTTGCCGCCAACAAATGTCTGTTTAGAAGAGCTTCTATTATCAAACATCCGTCGAGCCATGAAACCACGACTACGCGGCACCTCATCATCACAGGCAGGAAACTGGCTACATATAGGCTCATAAAACCTAGCATGAGTGCTAGGTCCCGCATCAGAGCTGTCGCATACAATTGCAATAGGACGGTTGTACACAATATCACCTGACGCCTTCCATTGCAAAAAAAAGACAAGAGGTAAAGAGAAGTACACATATGAGTACTAGAAATGTTCAGATTTATAATGGCCGCACCTTTTTTAAAATAAAATGATATTAAAAACTCAGATGCACTAACCGGCAGCTTCCCAAATTTGTAAGTTTCCAAGTAAATCTGTCCCTTCACAAGCACATCCTCATTGTATAAGTTCATCAGGTCCTTGGTCGTCAGGTATGACGCACGTGGCGTCAACGTGTGCATGACTGAAAATTTGCGAAGCTTCAAGCAGTCAAGATACATAATCAGGGGGACAATGGCACAACCCTCTGCACAATTCTGCTTGCTGCCTTCTGTTTGCCACCTCACCACAGCTGCCTGCAACTCATCAACAACAAGCTGGCAAAAGTCCATCTGAGCCATAGCCGCATAATCCATGTTCTCTACCATTGCAGCAACTCTACCCAAACGAACTGCAAGCTCGGGGCACAGCAAATTCTGGTAGATTATCAGGAAGAACACCTTCACGGCAAGGTCAACAGTCACATGATCATCTTCCTCCACCAACACCTTCAACTTCTCAAGCAAGTCCTTGACACCTATTCTTTTTGAACGGTCAAAGCCAAGCTCATCCTTGAGGGCACTCAACGAGTCATCATGGCCGCTGGCAGCAGGCATGGTGCAGTGTGACGTCCCATGGGTAAATCAAAAATGTGATGAACTGCATCACGATTGATTCGAAGAACCCTGCCATTCCCAAAGTTCATTATCATGGTGGCAGGGTCAATCACTCCCATCAGATAGCACATAAGAATGTGCGACACATTTTTCTTTACTGCCAGTTCAAAGCTAACACCAAATCTAGCATCCCGAACACGACTACAGTGTGCCTCTTTCAACAAGGCAGCAACCTTGCAAACAGTGGGAAGCAACAAACGTACGGTCTTGTTAAATCGATAATCATCTCCCTCAGCATCATCTTCAGCTGCATTGCTCTTACTAGACTTCTTCCTCTGTGTAAAGGGAAATGCAATCCACATTAGAAGACTAGCCATAAAAAAGAGACAGAGAAAACATAGATAGAATAACAATGAAGGAAACAAATGCAGTCCACTTCAACAAACCTTTGGAACAACATCCACCTCCTCGCCAGAGTCACCACCAACATCTTCATCGACATCATCACAGGCACGCTTGGGTAGACTCTTAGATGAACCACAGTCTTTGCGTCTACCACTATGAACATCCCTCACAAAATCAGCAAGCACAAGTCGTCATCATCAGAGTTGGGACCTTCAGTGACATGTAGTCGCTTGGACTGAGGATCATCCTTTCCACCAGCTTCAGCAGTTCTCTTGCCAAGATTCTTGTTCATGCCAGCAACACGTGGACTCCGCCGAGGTGTACCACCTTCCTCAGCAACAGTACTCAGCCTCTTCTTCTGCAAAGAAGGCTTCTTCACCTTGGCAAATTTGGCACCCTTGGCACCATTTGTAGCTCTCCTCTGCTTCTCCTTCTCCGCAAACTCTTTTGAGTCACTTTCAAACCTCAACTTCTTCTTGCTTTGCTTCAACTCATATTCACGAAGTTGTTCCGAGACCATCCAATCCTGTGTAACTTCCTGTGTACCATCAACAGACTACGATTGTGTCTCAGACAAAACGGGACGTCTCTGGTCAAAGCTCACACCAACATTACCCACTGCAAAATAATGGTTAATCAATTGAGTAACCTCCTCAAACCCAGGCGCCCCAGCATGGAAAACAGACACTGTGTCAAAATGAAGTTTGACTATGGTCTTTAAAAAGTGCACAAAAAGAACAAATGTAGTACACTTAGACATATAAAATGAAGTGCTCCGACCATAAGCTAAAAATAAAAAATAATGCATTGCACAAAAAACTTGAATAAAACATCAATGCAGTTCACACATACATATAGTGGAATCCACATATACAAAATAAATACAGTGCCGCATACACTAACTTCATGTTTGTTCCCAACAAAATGCCGGACTAGATACAGCAAGGCAACGCCAATTGGTACAACATCAAAGTAACCAGCATACACAAAATAAACAAATCAATCACATACCAGAAGGAGGGGCCACACTTATGGGAGAAGTTTCAATCGGCGAATTCAATTGATGTCCTCCCTCGACACCATGATCCTTACCACCAGGACAACGAGAGCCAATTGGTGTATCATTATGAGAACCGCAATCACCTACTTGATTAAAAAAGAACCAGAAACAGAAATTACAAAACATCACGTGACAAAATAATGCAAACGAACGCTGACAACTAACAGAGCATAAACCAATATGCAGGATGATTTAGGAAACTAGATAAACATCAAACAAAATAAACAAAAGCCTAAAATAAGCACTCCACATACCCTGAACTCCTCCTCCCACTCTGCTCGGCGAAGACATGGCGTTTGCCTGTAGCACAATGACGAAGTGACAGATATAAGCAACAAAATCAATGAAATCTCACGAAACCCTAGATCCACCTTGCTACACACGAGTATCGACTCCAAATCGAGATAAAATCGGGTGCCTACGGAAAAATTACACAAGCAAAACAGAAACATCAACTACGAGAATAACAAAACAAGACGAGGGGACGATCAAGACCAAGAACAAGCGGAACGTACCACAAAAAAGGTGCGGCGACCGCGGTGGCGACGACGGCGGGGAGGGGGGGAGGGTGCGGCGATGGGAACAGACAAGAAAGGGCTGCGGGTGTGCAGCGGCAAGGGCTCGCGGAGCAGACGACGACGCGGAATGTAGGAATAAGAACCTCTTGAGGGCGGCGGTTCCTCGGGCGACGGAGGTTGCTGCGGGCGACGGCGGGTTTGCTCGAGGGAGGAACTTCAAGAGAGGAGAGGGATTGTTCTCGGTCTCTCTCCCTGTCAGCGGAGCAGTGGGATCGCCTGGAACGGACACGTAGGAGGCCCGCGTGTGGCAAAGGGCAACATAAAACGGGCCGGCCCAAAAACGGCCCGGCTAAAATAAGAAAGACCACATCAAAACGCACATGATGCAGTTCTCTATGAAGAACAATGAAGTTCAATCGGTAAAACAAAATAAAATAAATGCAGTTCGTAAAAAAAGTTAAAATAAAAAACAACACGCATGTTAAGAAAACGCATCCGAAAAGAAAAAGTCTACCTTCAAACAAGTGCCACACAAAAAAGGGCCCCCCAACCCCCCTACCCCTCCCGTACCAGGGACTGCAGTAAGTAGAGGCAAAAAAACAGACACAGTAAGCAGCACTAGAAAAATGCAGTGCATTTCGTGACACGAAGCAGTACGGTATAGCAATCCTGTTCCGGATTACCTACATGAATAAATTCACGGTATAGAACACAGCGAAAAACTCGTAAAATTGTGGAATACATTGTACTTTATTCAGGGGCTGCAGCAAGGACACACAAAAAACGGTGAAGTACGCACCTGTAGACAACATGCAATTCTCTACTGTAGACGATGTAGTGCAGAACTCTAACCAATGCAGTTTCATTATCACGCAGGATACATATAAACGTGACAAATGCCCGTTCACACAGAAAGTGGTGGTTAAAAAAATACTGATAAAAAAAACCACGTTAAAACAAACCACGTTCGCATACAACCACCCAATCGGAGCGGTTCCATCGCCACAAGCCCACGATCACAAATGCAACACCAAACCACGATTTGCACGACCGCATCGTCAGCGAGATCGTGCAGTTCATCCGATGCAGCCATCCCACCCCGCGTCCTCCCCTTAAATTCAGACCCCTGCCAAAGGGCTTCTCATCCACAACAACACAAGTATCCATTGCGCCGCCACCAATCGCTCCATCACATCCATCTCCACGCAAAACACCAAGCCCTACTACCGACCATGGCGTTCGCCGACGAGTACCAGGGCGTGGAGGCCCACGGCAATACCAAGTTTCACGTCATCCACACCAACGACAAGAAGCAGATGGCGATCACCCTCGCACAGTACGAGCGCCACCTCAGCCTCCAGCGCCACAAGATCGTCGGCATTGATCACGAGTACAACAACGAACCTGAAGCGACGTAGAAACCCGCCCTCTGCCAACTCTCCATCGGCAAGAAACACCCGGTGCTGCTCTTCCAACTGAGCGCCGCTGAAAGGTGCACCGTCTTCGACAACTTCCTCGCCGACCCCAGGTACACCTTTGCAGGCTTCTCCATCGACGGCGACAAAAAAGGCTAGTGCGCGTCAATCTGGAGGTCGCCAACTTCGTCGACTTCCAAAAGGAGTGGAGGGTACCCGAGGCAACCAAGGAGTTGGACTCCCTTGGAGACGTCTTCGGCATGCTCATCGACGAGTACTACAACAACATGAAGAAGAAGATCACCGACGACGAACACAAGCACTGGGCCACCCTGCCTCTGTCCATGAGGCACATCGAGTACGCGGAAAAGGACGCCTACACAGCGTACGAGATATGAAACCGCATCACCCTCAGCCAGGGCGGGCTTCGCCAGGCAAAGCTGGAGAAGGAGGAGCCCCCCAAGAAGCGCGCCAGGAGAAGCTGGGGATGGGGAGACACTACCTGGTGAAGAAGAAGATGGTGCCGGCCAAAGAGCCAACAATGCCAGCGTCGTTTTAGAATTATCATCAAATTTGCTTTATGTTGTTTGTTTATGTATCTCGTTAGTTCGCTTGTGATCATTTGCTTTTGTTGAACTTAGTTTGCTTGCCATGCAGAATCACTTGTAATGATGAACTTTGATTATGTTAGATTGCTTTCTGTTGAAATTAGTTTGCTGATGATGAACTTGTCGTACAAAATGCATGTGATAATTTGTTTTCTGTTGTTTGCTTATGTATCATTAGATTTTAGCAGTGCACAAAACAAAATAAGATGCAGTGTGCAAATAGGACGCATGTAGTGCAAGTTGTGTACCAATGCAGTACAGACTCTGTCGAATGAAGTTTACACATACCCAACAAAGCAGTGCACGCCCCTAAATCTGGAAAAACGAATACATAAGAGAAAAACACAAAAAGAAAAATGCGATCTATATATGTAGTGCGGAAATATATGAACGTGCAGTACAGGAACGTAATCAATGCAGTACACGCATGATTTACTAAGCAGTGCACTCCCCTACATTGAAAAAAAGATTACATAAGAGCAAAAACACGAAAACAAAAATGAGAACTGTGCATGTAGTACGGACTGCGTGCACATGTAGTACAGAACCCTGATCAATGCAGTGCCGGATGATTTACAAAGCAGTGCATGCCCCTACATTGAACAAAAATGTAGTGCGGAAATATATGAACATGCAGTACAGGAACATAATCAATGCAGTACATGTATGTTTACTAAGCAGTGCACTCCCCTACATTGGAAAAAAGATTACATAAGAGCAAAAACATGAAAACAAAAATGAGAACTGTACATGTAGTACGGAATGCGTGCACATGTAGTACAGAACCCTGATCAATGCAGTGCACGGATGGTTTGCTAAGCAGTGCACGCCCTTACATTAAAAAAAATACATGATAGAAAATACAAAGAAAAAAATTGACCACCCAGGTGCAGCCGGCCCTAGCCAGTCTCGTAGTAGGTCTGCGCCCACAGCAGGCGAGTCGTTCTGAGCCACGATGCGTGGGGCCGGGTGCACATGGGCCCACAGGTCAGAGAGCATAGAGCAGCGAGCGCCGTGTATAAGCGCCCAAATAAGTAACCAGAGGAGTTCGATACGGCTGCCTCACCAGCGCTTATAAACAGGTCGGGCGCGCCTTCCGTGGGCGAGATGGGACTAAACATTAGGCCACACACAACGCACCGGGAACCAGCCGTGCTCACAGGCTGACTTGGGCCCAATGCGTGTTCACTCCCCGAACACAGGCCTAAGAAGGCCCACTAAGAAAAAACAATAACTTCAAAAATAAAACATCAAAGAAAAATGAGAAACATTTTTTAAATGAATAACAACAACAAAATAAAATGTGCGTGGGCACTGCCAGAAACTACAGTTCGCTATTAATAAATAAAACGCAGGAAGCCCGAAGTCAACGTACAAATGCAGTCTGCGACGTCCAACAATGCGGGTCTCCACGCGGAGCGGTGGGATCGCCTGGAACGGACACGTAGGAGGCCCGCGTGTGGCAAAGGGCAACATAAAACGGGCCGGCCCAAAAAACGGCCCGGCTAAAATAAGAAAGACCACATCAAAATGCACATGATGCAGTTCTCTGTGAAGAACAATGAAGTTCAATCGGTAAAACAAAATAAAATAAATGCAGCTCGTAAAAAAGTTAAAATAAAAGACAACACGCATGTTAAGAAAACGCATCCAAAAAGAAATAGTCTACCTTCAAACAAGTGCCACACAAAAAAATGGGGGGGGGGGGCAACCCCCCTAACCCTGCCATACCAGGGACTATAGTAAGTACAAGCAAAAAAATAGATGCAGTACGCAGCACTAGAAAAATGCAATGCATTTCGTGACACGAAGCAGTACAGTATAGCAATCCAGTTCTGGATTACCTACATGAATAAATACACGGTATAGGACACAGCGAAAAATTCGTAAAATTGTGGAATACATCGTACTTTATTCAAGGGCTGCAGCAAGGACACGCAAAAAATGGTGAAGTACGCACCTGTAGACAACATGCAGTTCTCTACTGTAGACGATGCAGTGCAGAACTCTAACCAATGGAGTTTCATTGTCACGCAGGATACATATAAACGTGACAAATGCCCGTTCACACAGAAAGTGGTGGTTAAAAAAATTACTGATAAAAAAAACCACGTTAAAACAAACCACGTTCGCATACAACCACCCAATCGGAGCGGTTCCATCGCCACAAGCCCACGATCACAAACACAACACCAAACCACGATCTGCACAACCACATCGTCAGCGAGATCGTGCAGTTCATCTGATGCGGCCATCCACCCCGCGTCCTCCCCTTAAATTCATACCCCCGCCAAAGGGCTTCTCATCCACAACAACACAAGTATCCATTGCGCTGCCACCAAATCGCTCCATCACATCCATCTCCACGCAAAACACCAACCCCTACTGCCGGCCATGGTGTTCGCCGACGAGTAGCAGGGCGTGGAGGCCCACGGCAACACCAAGTTGCACGTCATCCACACCAACAACAAGAAGCAGATGGCGATCACCCTCACACAGTACAAGCGCCACCTCAACCTCCAGCGCCACAAGATCGTCAGCATTGATCAGGAGTACAACAACGAGCCTGAAGCGACGTAGAAACCCGCCCTCTGCCAACTCTCCATCGGCAAGAAACACCCTGTGCTGCTCTTCCAACTGAGCGCCGCTGAAAGGTGCACAGTCTTCGACAACTTCCTCGCCGACCCCAGGTACACCTTTGCAGGCTTCTCCATCGACGGCGACAAAAAAAGGCTAGTGCGCGTCAATCTGGAGGAAGCCAACTTCGTCGACATCCAGAAGGAGTGGAGGGTGCCCGAGGCAACCAAGGAGTTGGACTCCCTTGGAGACGTCTCCGGCATGCTCATCGATGACTACTACAACAACATGAAGAAGAAGATCACCGACGACGAACACAAGCACTGGGCCACCCTGCCTCTGTCCATGAGGCACATCGAGTACGTGGCAAAGGACGCCTATGCAGCGTACGAGATATGAAACCGCATCACCCTCACCCAGGACGGGCTTCGCCGTGCAAAGCTGGAGAAGGAGGAGCCCCCCAAGAAGCGCGCCAGGAGAAGCTGGGGATGGGGAGACGCTACCTGGTGAAGAAGAAGATGGTGCCGGCCAAAGAGCCAACAATGCCAGCGTCGTTTTAGAATTATCATCAAATTTGCTTTATGTTGTTTGTTTATGTATCTCGTTAGTTTGCTTGTGATCATTTGCTTTTGCTGAACTTAGTTTGCTTGCCATGCAGAATCGCTTGTAATGATGAACGTTGATTATGTTAGATTGCTTTCTGTTGAAATTAGTTTGCTGATGATGAACTTGTCGTACAGAATGCATGTGATAATTTGTTTTCTGTTGTTTGCTTATATATCATTAGATTTGAGGAGTGCACAAAACGAAATAAGATGCAGTGTGCAAATAGGACGCATGTAGTGCAAGTTGTGTACCAATGCAGTACAGACTCTGTCGAATGAAGTTTACACATACGCAACAAAGCAGTGCACACCCCTAAATTTGGAAAAACGAATACATAAGAGAAAAAACACAAAAATAAAATGCGATCTATTTATGTAGTGCGGAAATATATGAACGTGCAGTAAAGAAACGTAATCAATGCAGTACACGCATAATTTATTAAGTAGTGCACTCCCCTACATTGAAAAAAATGTAGTGCGAAAATATATGAAAATGCAGTACAGGAACATAATCAATGCAGTACATGTATGTTTACTAAGCAGTGCACCCCCCTACATTGGAAAAAAGATTACATAAGAGCAAAAACATGAAAACAAAAATGAGAACTGTACATGTAGTACGGAATGCGCGCACATGCAGTATAGAACCCTGATCAATGCAGTGCACAGATGGTTTGCTAAGCAGTGCACGCCCTTACATTGAAAAAAATACATGATAGAAAATACAAAGAAAAAAAATTGACCACCCAGGTGCAGCCGGCCCCAGCCAGTCTCGTAGTAGGCCTGCGCCCATAGCAGGTGAGTCGTTCTGAGTCACGATGCGTGGGGCCGGGTGCACATGGGCCCACAGGTTAGAGAGCATAGAGCAACGAGCGCCGTGTATAAGCGCCCAAATAAGTAACCAGAGGAGTTCGATACGGCTGCCTCGCTAGCGCTTATAAACAGGTCAGGCGCGCCTTCCGCGGGCGAGGTGGGACTAAATATTAGGCCGCACACAACGCACCGGGAACCAGCCGTGCTCATAGGCCGACTTGGGCCCAATGCATCTTCACTCCCCGAACACAGGCCCAACACACAAAAAGAGACGCCACTGAAAATTAAAAAAAATCCCACATACCATACACAAACGCAGGCCCAACCACGCGTTCCGCGGTTCGTCTTGATATGACAATGCAGTTCGCTATTTTCAAGTAAGCAGTCCTCTTGCTACTCAAATGCATTCGCGGACACTGAATCGGAACCAATCCACCACCTAACACCAACCACAAACATTTATTACTTCCGTTGGTCAATTGGTTGTATAAAAACGTATCCATTCGTGCTCCAGACTAACACAACTCCTCCCCCGTTCCTCTTTTCTTCAAATCGTTGATCTAGGGTTCATCCCATCCCCAGCTCTTCTCTGGAATTCCACTGAACCCGCCATGGACTGTAAGTGCGGGTGTTTGGCAAGGATGGCGCTGGTAGCGGACACATGCGTGTACGTAGAAGGTCTAGAGCTCACCAACACCGAGTGGCGCAGTATGCTCGGGTGCCTGATGATACCCAACAGGGAGTTTCAGCCGCCATTTCTTCATCGCCTCACAACCACATATCTGCAGGAAAGTTGGGTATGTTTTTCCCCTCACAATTTTGGACATAATCTAGCCTGCAAATCCACATCTGAATATATAGTTCAATCAATTTGTTCAGTAGTGTCAACAAAATACAAAACATAATTTGTATTGTTGTTCAGATTTGTTAGCTATTAAGACTAGATGCTTCCACCTATTTTTCTTCAGTACCACACCACGTATCGACACTGGTTAGATCAGAACCCCAACACACGAACAAAAAAAAGGGGTCAGTAGATCAGTGTCGCAGTTCTGTTAACATGCTGGCGAAGTACACTGTAACTCACCTTGCAGTACAAGCATGTTGCAGTATAATATATATCCTAGTAAAACTCAAGGTCAATTCCGTATATAAGTTTGTTCATACATTGCAACTACTTTAGAAAATAGCAGTCATATATATGTAAGTATTTAAGTCAACATAAACAGATCATCCTAAGTATAAAGAAAAACATTTGCTGTTTACTTATAAAATTCTTTTTCCACCCATTCCAATATGCAGAAACTGCCATCCACAATAAAATTTCCTGCTCCGAGTTCAGGGAAGGTTACTTTGGAGACACAACACAAGAATGGGTATGCAGACATGCAAGCTGACTACCACATCGACTCTGAAGTCTACATCAACATAACTACTGGTTGGAAAGATTTTGTCTCCCAGAATGGCTTTGACGTCGGAGAAGTGGCCATGGTGTTTTTCTACAAAGAAGAAGACTCCCTCAAGTTTACAATATTTGCACTCTAGGCTGTCTAATATGAAGCAACCAATATTTCTAATGCTTTGCTTATGCTGTATGCTTTGAAAATTATGTCCATCAGACACTTTGAACGATGCCTATTTAAAGTATGCAACCTCAACTGCATCATTTAATCATCCTTTTTAGACAAGTTGCTGTTGGCAGTAATGCAGTTCTCTCAAGCACATATTGTGGTACTAATAATAAAAAAAGCAGTCCTCTGAAGAGTAACAAGGAAATGCGAATGGTCGAAACTTTGCAGTTAACATATGATGTTCAAAAACATTTCTCATAGTATGCAGTTCAACAAAATTCTTATAATAACTATTCAGCTAACACAAGCATATAATGGACCATCCATTCTAATAGCACAATAGAACATCAACCACGCTGCTAAAGCAGTACAGAAGTGCATATTATGAAGTCCTCTAGAACACAGAATTCAGTTCAAGAAAAACAGATATCTCATAAGCTGCCATAACCACTTTATTGTAGCTACAACGAAGTACACTACTAACGAAAATGCAGTGCATTACAACGTATGCCACAACTACAACAAATAAAATTAAAAACAGTAGAACTCCAGACATGTGGTAGACTAACAGAGGTGTCAATTTCACTCGCACTTCCATAACTCGCCTAAAAATTGTCCAACCACTAAACTATCGAAAAATACCCCCGCAAAAAATTACATGGAAGACACGGCAACTGGACGAACAGCATCAGCTCTCATTTAAAAAATGCAATTAAAAAAATTACAATTATACCGCAATACAATGAATTCAAACCTATAGCAACACTAATTACAATATTCAAACACGCATGGACGCGCAAAATCCAAAAAATCATCAAGAACAGAGGAGCGGATGAAGCGCACCCGCCCCCACAATCAAAGTAACAGGAATTGAAAACTAACTCCTAAAAATTAACAAATTATAGAGTGAACGGACCAATTAAAATGAATGCAATCAAAGAATTCCTACTAAAAAATAACATGCGAGCACAAGAAAATTGCATCTGAAGCGAACACGAACGAACAGAGAAAGCTCGTCCGCCAAATCCCTCGATTTGCAAGCACTCTAGTAGATTTTCCTGTAAATTAGAAAGAATAAAGGTAAAATGAGATGCAGAGACAAACTAAATCATCCCGCAACACCCGATTCCACACAGAAAACACGGGCGGAACACCAGAAAATGAAGCAGTTCTCCCGTGAAGCATTGCAGTGCCCAACGTGAAGACGATGCAGTTCGCTTCTATTAAGCGTGCAGTGCGGAAGTGTTATCAGAATAACTATTCTGCTAATATTAGCAGAATAGACGAGCTATATTTTACCACCAATAGCGTGCAGTGCGGGATTGACTATTCGTCACCCTGGGTGAGGAATAGTTATTCTTCACCCCCTCTATTTTACCACCAATGCACTGTAATTTTATGTTCCGTCAGTTTTGTCTTATTTCTGACGTAAAAAGAGACCGTAAGAAAATATATCATCATCGTAAAAAATATTTTATGTTATGTAAAATTACAAACGTAAAAACACAGTGTAAAATATACATAAACTCCAAATTTTCTTCTCTGATGACCTATATTTTTATTTTCTTATACCAAATTTTACGTAGTGAATCAATAGAATGTAACTATTTGAATTCTAAATATAATTTAATTATGAAGTGATTGTAAGATTATCTCGGGGGTATATATATAGCCCGTCTATTCTGATAACACTTCCGCACTGCATGCTCAACGCAAGTGCACGTCATTATTTGAACCAACTGTGCTGCAGTACTCACACGAGTGAACTTCGTGTCGGAAAAAACTGCACGCAGTGTTTTTCCGGTACTGTTTTCGATCTAATTTTTTAACCGTTTATCGGAACGAGTCGTATAATATACCATTGGAAAGCTATTGATTAGGCGCAACTTTGCCATGTTAAACACTTTTCGAGATTCCTCTCGGTTTAAGAGCAGTTTCAAAAATGGTGCGGCGGATGACGAGTGGCAGCGAGCGTATTTTCATGATTTTTTCTAAACCGCTCATCAGAATAAAGCAAGTGATACGCCGTTGGAAATATATCGTCGAGGCTCATCTTTCTCATATCTATTATTTTATCTAATTCATTACGTTTTAAGAGCAGTTTCAAATTTACTAAATCGCGGAATTCTGTTTTTTTTTAAATTTTGCAATTTTCGGTATTGTTTTTGTTCTAGTTTGTGAACCGTTTGGTGAAACGAGGCGTGTAATACGTTGTTGGAAAGCTATGGACAAGGCGCAACTTTCACATGTAGAAATGGTTTTGAGATTCCTTACAGTTTTAAGTTAATTTTGAAAATCGTGCGGCGGACAACGAGTGGCAGCGGCCGTTTTTTGCGAATTTTTACAAACCGGTTGTCGAAATGATTCAAATGATATGCCGTTGGGAAGATATCGACGATATGCAACTTTTTCATGTAGAACACTCTCTCTAATTCCTTACGGTTTATGAGCAGTTTTAAATTTACCGAAATGCGGACACTGTTTTTCGCGACACCCAAATCGACGTGGGTACTTAATCCGACTGAAAACAGCACTGCATCGGATGAAAAACCGCACTGCATCAGATGTGTTAGAGAACTGCATGGTTTATTTTATTTAAACGTAATTTGTTCAAGGACGAGAAAGTAGAGTGCACTTCACATCGGGCGTAAGTGAACCACTACACTATTAAAAATGAACCACATTACTTTTCTTCGCTTCCGTAATTTTTTTTGCACTTACAGGATGAACAACATCATTCGGCCGACTGCACTGCTTCAGAGTAAAAATCGCATTGCATCAGACGGTCAAGTAAACTTCATGATTTCTTTTGTCGAACGTATTTTTTTTTCTCAGACGAGTTTTTGTTGTCTTTTTTGCAACATTTTTTATTGACGAGAGTGGACCACGGAGACTAGGGCAAGCGAACCACATCATATATCAAAGTGAACCGCATTACCATCTTGTTGTTTCACTAAATTTTTCACACTTTCATGTTAGGTGCAAGTGAACAACATCAATCTGAAAAATGAACCACATCTGAGGACCAAACGCACTACACGTGTTGATGTAGTCGACTGATTTTTGAGACACACGATGCACTTCATACATAGGTGTAATGAGCCGCTACACAAATTGGAGTGAACTATTTTTTCCAATCGTCCCACATACAAAAAATTGCATTCGAGAAAGAAAGTAAACTTTTTTCGGGGATTTCTTTCTCTTTTTTATACAAGGTGAACCACTAAGGGGCTGCAGTGCACTTCTTTCCTTCTTTTTTCGTTGTTAGTCTTCTTCCGTATTAATCAATAAAGTCAATAGCTAGAGCAAACAATAAAGTCAACAGCCAGCAAACCACCATCGAAGTTGCATTTTTTCTGTTGAACAACTCGGCTATGTATCCCGAACTACACACCGGCTAAACAAAAAGCTATGCTACATAATCAAACTGCAGGAGAGACGACCGGTGAGCTGAGATACAGGCTCAGCCAAAACTTCTTGGTGCAAATAGTGGACTTCATAATACACATTTAACGACATGATTCATTAACTAGCAAACCATCATCAACAACATTTTTTTAGTCTGAGTGTGCAGTGCATTTCTCTATCTCTTTGTTTGCTTCTTCGCCTCCCTCCTGCAAAAGAAACTTAAACTGATTTGCAGCAATTAGCAACAGCAGACCGACATGAGATGCATTGCACTAGAACCGCACGAACCGAAAAAAGTAGTGGACTACACCAGGAGCGGTCAACTGCATGGCTAGGCGCGCCAAACCGCATCGCGCGCCCAGCACACTGCAAGTCCGGATGTATGGGCTGCAAGGGGAGGAGGGGAAGCTCGTTTCTAGATGGGTTGTTCGTCGTGGAAGCTAGTGCGCCAACGACTGGAGGCAGCCGCGGTCCCGATGGTGCATGACATGGCCAGTAGGGCGCACCCGCGAGGACGGCGGCCATTGCGGGACGGCCGAACTGCACGCGCGTGCTGCCCGAGTTGCATGGTGGCGTGGAGTCGTGGAGGAGAAATTTAGGGGGCACACACCGACTGTACTGCACGCGGAGTTGCGGTGCACTGCACCAGCACGGTCGTGCTGCTCCAGCGGTGGAGGTGGGCAGAGGGCCGACTCACCAGCGGCGGGGAGGCTGATCTGGCGGTGTTGCGTAGTTGGGGGGAGCCCCCGGCCTGGATCCCGATCCAGTGACCCCCGAGGTGGGAGGTGAGCGCGCTAGGGGAGGGGAGTTGGGGAGATGTGCATCGGTGGCGGAGTGGATCCAATGGTTGCTTGGCAGGGGCTTGGCCAGAGTTGTTGGCCGGCCTTGGGGCTGATGGCGGCGGGGCCATGGTGGAGAGAAGGAAGGTGCAGAGTGGGGATTGGCTAGGCCCAAGGGGTGGGCTGTGACGGCCATTGATCTTGGCTAGGAGGAGGAGAGCTCGGGATGGGGAGGAGGATTCGCAAGGAGAGGCAGGTACGGATCAAGGTGCTGGGCGGTGTTGCAGCGCCATAGGACAGGAACGTCGGGGTGAGTTTGGGCGGTGGCCGGGCGCGGGCGGCATTTGGAAGCAGGGGATGTGGTGGTGTGGCGGCGGCAGGGGGGAAGCAGAGGAAGGTGGTGGTGCGGCAACGACGCGGGGGAAGCAGGT